>NC_081767.1:1839491-1999491 GCF_963082965.1 Carassius carassius
GAGTGAGTTGCTGTATACATTCCTCCCAGCTCCAATAACAACAACGGGAGAGAGACACTAAATGAACTGTACCAGCACATCAGTGAGCAGCAGACAGCCCACCTTTTCTCATCTTAGCCTGGGATTTCAACCATGCAGAGTGTGTACTCAAAAATAAACGCATTAACTTTCCAACACATGATAAAAACACGTTGGACTTTGTTTACATCACATAGAGAGGAGCTTACACCAATTCTGAGTATGGGTCACCATACTTGGCTGAATGTCACGTCACTTTCACTAAATGTCCCAACAAAGACAATCATTGAGCGCAGCTTCACTAAGTAGTCAAATAAATCAGGTGTTCCCTTCGCCAACCGCAATCCCCCTGCAATCTCAAAACCATATGCTAAATAATCATCGTTCAATCCCAGCAGCCTTGAAGTTGTGATGATGAACCTAGTACGTAACTATAATTTGGATGCTCATTTTGGTTGGCCCCAAAAGGGAATTGTACGGTTTTATGTATAGTTTGTTCCAGTACACCACAAATCAGAAAAAAAAACACATATTATTAACTGAATTTTTTTAAGGTTTATTTTTAAGACTGAAGAGTACAATTCACACAAAATTACCAAAGCTAGTAATATCTTGCATTTAAACTGAAGTCATCATCACTAAAATAGCTCATTACAAATTCAGAAGTCATCCAGCCTTCTAAAAGCATGGCCAAAACAAAAATAATATAACTCACGCATGATGTAACCTCGTCTGTATAAACACTCTGTTACCAAAGCTCATCATTTACTAACAAACTGAATAATTAAGATAATATAAATATCACATATTTATGAATATTTAATTAATAATGTTATGTTATTTATTTAATAATACAATTAATATAATTAAATAATCAATAAATATAATAGATTATAATATAATTTATTTGGTTAAAGTTAAAGGGACAGTTCACCCAAAAATGAAAACTGTCATCATTTACTCACCCTCAAATTGTTCCAAATGCACACGAGTTCCTTTCTTTTGTTAAACGCAAAATAAAATAATTTTTAGAATGTTGGTAACCAAACGGTTGACGGTAGCCATTGAGTTCCATATTATTTTCAGAATATTTCATACTATGGAAGTCAGTGGTTACCGTTAACTGTTTGCTCACCAACATCCTTCAAAATATAATATTTCGTGCTTAACAGAACATTCGTACCAACTTGAGGGTGAGTAAATGATTATTTTTATCATTATTTATTTATTTATTTATTTATTGGGGGGGGGGGGTAAACCTGCATATATAATGCAAACAAACTAAGACACATCCAGCAGGATAAACACAAAATAAATTAACATAAATGATCACAAGGAGCAGACATCAGATATATACCTTTTAGGTGAACTGTGCCTTTAAAATAAATATAATTCAACAGCCCTCTCCATTGATTTAAGCCATTTCTATTGAGAATTTCTTAAAGTAGCAAAGAAAAAAATCATCCTGACCCGAGACTCACCTGGCAAAGTATGCTGCGGATGTACTTCCCACAGGCCATGAACCCAGTCTGATCGAAGTAGTCCATGATCTGATAGAAGTGCTGGGATATTTGGTTATCCCTGTCTAAGTCACAGCATCCGAATTTGGCGTACTCCTTGCAGAAGAGCAGGGGCTCCGGAGGCTGGAACGGAGGCTTGTAGTCCAGGCACTGTGGGTGGGCATTGCCCTGTTGAGAGATCAGGAGGACCACCAGAAACACACTCTGAGAGAGAATGTAATGAGCTCTCCACACTGTCATTCCTCTCATCGCACAGCAGAAAGCTCAGACGTGTCTGCATACAAAGGTGGCTTGTGCTGAGTTTGAGAAATGGTGTGCAGTTGCTGCGGCGGCCAGTGGTCTGTCTCCCACAAATTTGTGTGAACACACTCACAGACACACACTGCTCTGACAAGTGACTCTAGAGCAGAGAAGCAGCTACACAAGGCCCACTCATTCAACAGCCATGCCACACACACACATGCATGCTTTACACACACACTTCTCTATTCCCTCCCTCTTTCCACCCTGTCTCCTCCTCTGCGTTTCCCTCGCTTTCTTTCATTCTTTGGCAGATGCATTCCTTCTTGCGGCTGGCCTGCATCACTCACTCGCAGCCTCCCTCTTTCTCTCGCAGAACCTTTCATTTCACCACTTTTGTCTGTGTGATCCAGTGAATGTTCATCTCGAATGGTTGTGTGAATCTTCAACAAATCTTCTCAACCTGCCATTATGTTGTCAAGATTATGTCAGTCTACAATTGGTGTTAAAAGACATTTATAGTATGATGTAACAACTCTGTCTGTGTGGTGGCTGCTGGGGTTTGTCTACTGATTTTATGGCTCTTTTACAAACCCTAGTGAGCTGTTTTGCTGTCTGATCTGATGTTGCATCCTAACATAAACTGGAACTCAGTTACCTAATTACCTATTTGGAACAGCTTACATACCTATAAAAAAGTAAAAACGAGGTGTGCTTAATTGTATTGAATGTGTAGTGTACTTCAAATGTTACAAGTAAAAAAAAAAAAGAAAAAGAAAAATTTTTTTTATATATATATATATATATATATATTGTACTTGCAGATAAAATAATACTAATGAGGTAAAAGGTCACTTAATTGTCCTTAAAGAGAGACACGTTCATGACTGTTTCTTAACACTTTTAAAGAGTGCACTTTATAATAATGCCAAATTAAATGTTTAACTTTAAAGTACATTTTAATTTTAATTTAATTTTAATGACTGGTGCAGATGGTAGTGCAATTGCCAACAACAATGGAAAATAAGTAAATTAATTAACTAATTAATAACTCTATAACAAATATAGCTGATATATATATACACATAACACGCATATGACACCTTAAAATACTGTCTATGTAGGCAGCTATAGCCTATGTTCGTCAGTTCTGTTGATGATCTCTGCACTCTGATTTTCTCTGTCTGCTCTATACATTACTCAGATGAAATCTGAATGTGTGTCAGTCTCATCTGTTTTTGATTCCCATATCAGACAGCCATGAAGAGCATCTGTTCTCTCACGTAAGCGCAAATCAAGAGCTTGAGCTTCCTTCACTGTATCAGCCGCGGTTAAAAAAGCCGGTCGAGGGTGCATTCTGGTGTAGGATCAATGTCTATTTGGTTAAATTGTGTTGGGGTTTTTTTTATGGCAAAACAGCATTGAAAACGAGCTCTTGAAGTTGATCTGTCACATTGAAAAGACTGATTCCAGAGTTCAGATTATATGATGCCTTGTTTTGTTTTGTTCCTGCTGATGTTCAGAGTTTTTGTTAACCCAGTTTCACTTTTCTTATCAGCCCTATCTGCTCTGTCTGCACTGAATATGATATTAGATTTGTCTTTTGGAAATTAAACTTTAATTCTTGCATGCTTATGTAACTAATAAAATAGATATTTTCTCTTGTAATCTTGACAAGAGCTATGTTGCTGTGAATGTTTTTGCCAAAGACTGCCTGCCAAAGGCTTAATAAACATGGATTCTTGCTACAAGTGCATAACAAAGTTTGATCCATATCCCGAAGTGCCTGAGAGAAGCAAAAGAGGCCCTTTTTTGTATATGGTGAGCGATTCATGGAAGGAAGTCCAGTAAACCGAACCTGGTGATTCAGCGCCACACCATGTGGAGACCTTATGGGAAACTACGTCTTCTGGGTAACTTAACGACGTCTGTCAACGTGACCAACACTCCTAAACACAGAAGATAGAGAAGATGAACGTGGCAATGAGAGTTTGTTTTGGACGACACTCAAAGAGCAGCATTTCTTAAAAGAACATCCTGAATAATAAGATGACTTTTGGGAGCTTCTCAGTTTCACATTTGTGTCCATAAATCTGAAGGATGTTCATTGCCCTGTCATGAAAAGCTTCTTTGAATCCATTTCAAAGGGGTTTTCTCTTTGAAGCCATTCTTGTGATTTAATGTCAGCATTCACTTTCTGTATTTAGAGACTGTAATTAGATATAAGAAAAAAATACATTTATGTTGAATAAACAATAATGCACAACTTTTGAGAAAATGAAACTATCAATAAAACAACATTATACAGTTGTTGTCACATTTATAGTTGCTCTAAAATACGAAATTTTGCAAGAGAAATATGGCCATGTATGCTGACTCATTATATTGTTGTAAATAATGTTCAGTTTCTTGCACAGACTGTTCATTTCACTTCACAAGGCTACAATATATCATCAGGTGCCACAGGTATTGATTTTGTGTTGCCTGTATACCCAAATAACACAGGTACATCTGCAAGATGTCTTTTAAAGCTCACTTTATGTATGTGTGTATGTTAAGATTCCAGTTTTACATGCATTCTTAATCATAAACATCTTATAGTGCACCATTATGCCATTTTTAAGGCTGCTAATAATGTTTTATGAGTCTCCTAAAACAGGTTTACATGCATGTAAGGTCAAAAAACACCTTAGTTTTCTCAGAAAATAGATTTAATTTGACCTAATTTCAAAATTATTCGTAAAGGACTCGTGTGAAGCAGTTCAAAAAATCAGTCTCTCTAAAACCCTCCCTTCCGTGAGATCTCACTACTGTGATTGGCCAGATGGTGCAGTCCTTTTTGATAGGTCCAGAGCCGTAGAGAGCATTACTTTTTAATTTACAAGAAAATATTTGAGTTACTTTATTATTATTATTATTTTTATTTATTAAATAACACCAGTTACTTTGTTTTCCCATTTATTGACTGACAAGTCTCCTGTCCCTATGTTGAGAGAAATCGGAAGTTCAGAAGTGTTGTGTGCGCTGTGTGAACATGATGTAGTTCTAGAGTAAATGTGAATGAAGTCTGTCCTCCAACAAAAAACGACCATAGTTCGTTTGTGCAAGCACCTTATTACGACCTATATTTACGTTTAAAAGTTAAGCGGCCTCTAGTGGGCGTAAAAATAATGACAGTATCGCATTGCGTCTGTCGTCATGAAATTACGTATAACGTATAACTGTTTAATGTTACACTGTCAGACATGCAAAAGAAATCTAATGTATCTCTTGCTCTGGCTACTGTGTATAGACCACCAGGGCCGTATACAGAATTCCTAAAAGAATTTGAAGATTTCATCTCAGTCCTTCTGGTTACAGTTGATAAGGCGCTAATCATGGGAGATTTTAATATTCACGTTGATAATACAAATGATGCATTAGGACTTGCATTTACTGACCTAATGAACTCTTTTGAAGTCAAGCAAAATGTCACCGGGCCCACTCATCGTTTTAATCATACACTAGATCTAATTATATCGCATGGAATCGATCTTACTGCTATAGATATTGTACCCCAAAGTGATGATATTACAGACCATTTCCTTGTATCGTGCATGCTGCGTATAACTGATATTAACTATATGTCTCAGCGTTACCGTCTGGGCAGAACTATTGTTCCAGTCACCAAAGAAAGATTCGCAAATAACCTGCCTGATCTATCTCAACTGCTATTTGTACCCAAAAATACACATGAATTAGACGAAATGACTACTTTAAAAATATACTATTTTCTCTAATACATTAGAAACTGTTGCCCCCATCAAATTGAAAAAGGTTAGAGAAAAACACACTGTGCCATGGTATAACAGTAATACTCACTCTCTCAAGAAAGTAACTCGTAGTCTTGAACGGAAATGGAGAAAAACGAACTTGGAAGTTTTTAGAATTGCATGGAAAAACAGTATGTCCAGCTATAGACAGGCTCTAAAAACTGCTAGGGCAGAGCATATCCACAAAATCATTGAAAATAACCAAAACAATCCAAGGTTTTTATTTAGCACAGTGGCTAAATTAACAAATTACCAGACGCCACCTGATTCAAATATTCCACCAATGTTTAATAGTAATGACTTTATGAATTTCTTCACTGATAAAATAGATAACATTAGAAACACAATAGTGAATGTAGATTCTACAGCGTCTAACACTTCAGTTTCATCCATCGCACCCAAAGATAATCTGCAGTGCTTTACAACTATAGGACAGGAAGAACTAAATAAACGTAACACTGTATCTAAACCAACAACATGTTTATAAGATCCTGTACCCACTAAATTACTGAAAGAGTTGTTACCTGTAGCCGAAGAACCGCTTCTCAATATCATTAACTCGTCGTTATCTTTAGGTCACGTCCCAAAACCATTCAAGCTGGCGGTTGTTAAGCCTCTTATTAAGAAACCAAAACTAGATCCTAGTGTACTGGCAAATTATAGGCCTATTTCAAATCTTCCATTTATGTCTAAAATTTTAGAAAAAGTTGTGTCTGCTCAATTGAGCACCTTCCCGCACAAAGATGATCTGTATGAAGAATTTCAGTCAGGTTTCAGGCCCCCCCATAGCACAGAAACTGCACTTGTTAAAATTACAAATGACCTGCTCCTTGCGTCAGATCAAGGCTGCATCTCATTGCTAGTTTTACTTGATCTTAGTGCTGCGTTCGACACCATAGATCATTACATACTCATAGATAGATTACAAAACTATACAGGTATTCAAGGGCAGGCTCTAAGATGGTTTAGATCCTACCTGTTCGATCGCTTTTGTTTACTTAAATGGGGAGTCATCTCATTTATCATCAGTAAAATATGGAGTGCCACAAGGATCCGTCCTAGGTCCCCTTTTATTTTCGAAATACATGTTGCCCCTTGGTAATATTATTAGAAAATACGGAATTAGCTTCCACTGTTATGCTGATGATACTCAGCTATATATATCTCAACGAGACCAGATGAAACTTCTAAATTATCTAAGCTAACAGAGTGTGTTAAAAATGTAAAAGATTGGATGACAAATAATTTTCTCCAAGTAAACTCGGATAAGACAGAGATATTAATTATTGGACCAAAAAACACTACACAGAACCTTGTAGATTACAATCTGCAACTAGACGGATGTACTGTTACTTCCTCTACAGTAAAAAAATCTGGGTGTTATATTAGACAGCAATTTGTCTTTTGAAAATCATATTTCCCATGTTACAAAAACTGCATTCTTCCATCTTAGAAACATTGCCAAGCTACGAAACATGTTATGCATTCATGACCTCTAGACTGGACTATTGTAATGCACTTCTAGGTGGTTGCCCTGCTTCTTCAATAAACAAGCTACAGGTAGTCCAAAATGCAGCAGCTAGAGTCCTTACAAGGTCAAGAAAATATGATCATATTACCCCAATTTTACAGTCTCTGCACTGGCTACCTATTAAGTTCCGTATCAGTTACAAATTATCATTACTTACCTATAAGGCCCTTAATGGTTTAGCTCCTGCGTACCTAACTAGCCTTCTACCACGTTACAATCCATCACGCACCCTAAGGTCACAAAACGCTGGACTTTTGGTAGTTCCTAGGATAGCAAAGTCCACTAAAGGAGGTAGAGCTTTATCACATTTGGCTCCCAAACTCTGGAATACCCTTCCTGATAATGTTCGGGGTTCAGACACACTCTCTCTGTTTAAACCTAGATTAAAAACACATCTCTTTCGCCAAGCATTCGAATAATGTATCTCTTAAATTGTGAGTGTAGTTGAATCTCATCAAATGTGCATTCTTATTCATTAGCTTGGGTTAAACTAATTAATTTTACTTTGTTGAATCAGCAGCTATGCTATTGATGTCTCTATTTGTTTCTATGTTTTGCCACAGGATTTAGACAAGCTCCAGTCTGGATCCAGAACACCTGAGAAGAGATAATGCTGACCCTCAGAGGACCCCAGATGATGCTAACCCTGAATCAACAAACAGAACTAACAAATATTGCAACAAGTGTGACTGCATCATATAATAATTATTAATTATTAATAATATTAATAATGTTCATCGTCTGGCTGACTACGTCTTGTATTAATTTTTCAAAAAATAGTGTCACACGTGCACAAACTGACAGTCACCACTTATAAGCTACTACTAAATATTGTAGAAACATAATTTTCTGTAAAGTTGCTTTGTAACTTGAATTGAATTGAATTGAATTGAATTGAACGTCATTACCAATCAAAACGCACGTTTATTTAAATGCAATGTGTGGACTACATATTTTACTAGGTGGCTTATTCGTTCGAATGACCACACCTAACCCCACCCCTAAACCTAACCCTCACAGAAATCATGCTAAATTATGATTTATTGAGCATATGCATTTTATGTGCACGTCCGTTCTCTGGGTTCGAACCCATGATGGCATGATTACATATCAAGGTATAACGCAATAATCTACCAACTGAGCTACACGAAATGCAAATCAGAGTGCAAATAAAAGTGTACAAAATATTAATAGGAAAATGACCTTTTGCCGATAGGGGCGCAATTGTAGTATACGCTCTGATGGGTCGTATTTCAGGGATTTGGACAAACGACCTATACGAGCGTATTGGTCGGAGGACAGGTTGGAGTTGTGAATTAATTCATTCCACGCGCAAAAAAAAACTGATTTAGTATTCATCAAAATAAATTAAAACTGATGCAATATGTTGCAAACCTGCAAAAATTAAATATGTTAAATAACACAAATGTATCTAATCCCATTTTATGAACTAATGTATTTGTTGCTGACCTTTGATGATCCAGTTCAACCATACTAATAAGCAAAAATGGCTTTAGATAAACAATAGTGCAAATCATTGTTTATATATATATATATATATATATATATATATATATATATATATATATATATATATATTGCTGAGGAGTGTTGAACCTTCTTCTCCTGGGTTCTACTGTATGGATGTGAACTTTTCCTTCAGCCTGAGGTTTATTCACTACACTTTTTTTGTGTGAAAGGGCTTTTACATTTGCTATTTAAATAGAACTTAAAGCCCTGCTCATCTTTAAAAAGTAACGTGAACGTAACAAAAAAGTAATGTAACGCATTACTTTCCATAAAAAGTATCGGAAACACTTTAAAATAGGTAACACTTGTTAACTATTTACTACGACATTTCTCTCAATAAATTCTTAATTTGCTGCTTATTAATAGTCTGTAAGGTACTTGTTAGGTTTAGGTATTGGGTAAGATTAGGGATGTAGAATAAGGTCAAGTAGAATAAGGCATTAATATGTTCTTAATTAGCACTAATACATGGCTAATAATCTAGTAATATGCATGCTAATAAGCAACTAATAGGTGTTACCTATTAGGGAGTAATGCAATATTGTAATGCATTACTTTTAAAAGTAACTTTCCCCAACACTGCTAATTAGAAGCACAAAATGTGTGTGAGACACTTTTTTTGTAATGGATGCGCTTTCTATTAAACTTCTTATGGACCGACTTATGGAGTGTCATCAAACAGCTTGAAAGATCAAAGACACTTTTTAAAATAACTCTGACTGGCTTCGTATTAAAGAAGAAAGTCATAACATGACTTTAGGGTGAGTAATTTATGAGCTAATTTTCATTTTGGGTGAACTAACACTTTAGGGTGAGTAAATTAACAGCAAACTTAAATTGTTTGGGTGAACTATCCCTTAAATGTTCCAATGTGTTTATTGCAGACAGGAGGACAGCATCAAGCTGGACTGGTTATCACAGAGATAGCCTGACGTGAGACAGACCTTATTAGGCAAATGCTTTTAAAAGTCTGTTGAGTCACTGTCTCTGTTATGACGAGAAGTTCAGATGAGCCTTGAGGAGGGTGAATAAACAGAAAAGTGAGGTATGGGGCTGGAGATAACAGGGTTTTGAGAGGTCAAGATGACACAACGGCAACGAGTGAAGAATCCCTGCTGTTAGTTCAGCAGATAGTATGTTACTCAGGTCATTCCAAAAATAATCTTAATGCAGCTTTTTTTTCTGTATAAGAATGAAAACACAATAAATGACAAAAGTCTAAATAAAAGTATGAATGTTTGTTACTGATTTGGCAAATTATGTTAGGTTTACAAAAAAATTCTGAAAATGTTTTCTGTAACTTGAATCCTACATCTTTGAGATGAAATACAGTTTGTGAAGACTTTTTATTTTTATGTGATTGTTAAAACAAATTGAAATAGATATAACTGGGTAAATATTACTTACCCATTGTTTTACTATGTTAACCTGTTTTGAAAATGTAAAATAAAAAATAAATGTTAATTAACAAAATAAATATTACAATTAACAAACTAAATGTTCAAACTTTTGATTTTGTATGTCATGACATGTTTACAATACATAATGAAAAAAAAAAAAAAAAAAAAATTATATATATATATATATATATATATTATCTTTAATCCTACATTTTTTAAATAATATATTGTTTGTCAAGATTACTTCAGAGTTTCACTGTTAAAACACACATAATGGAAATGTAAATAAATATAAATTAGCAAAATAAAAATTACAATTAACACACTAAATGTCCAAACCTTTACAGATTTTGCATGTTATGTCATGTTTACTCTGCACACACACACACACACACACACACACACACACACACACACACACATATAGTTTGTCTAGATTGTTTACGGAAATCGGGTAAATAATGTTATACTGATTGTTTTACCTGTTAACTGTTTTGAAAATAATAAAGAACAACAAAGATTATTGTAATCCTCCCAAATTGTGTTTAATTAGAAATGGCCTCCTGATTTACATTTAATTATAGTGAGAAACAACAGATGAGGTCAAACAAGCTCTGAAGCAGCTCTGTGATTACAGACAGCAGAAATAACTGCAGTTGAACTGCACTGCACTCATTCAGAGCAGATTGCATCGTTCTGTTGATCCATTACCAGACGACCGGTCACTTGAACAACCGGCCCAGCATTTGAATGAAACTGGACAAATTGTGATGTACCTTTATTTTTTATTAACCCTTGTACCTTCTGGGTTGAACGCAAATTCTAATGGTTACCTCTCAGCTCTACACTTTATTTGTATGTGAGCAGTAAAAGACAGAGAGAAATAGTTTTTCATAATCTAATAACCTTTGGCTGGCTTGTGGTGTGTAATTACTACTGAGTGGCCATTAAACGCAGAAACAGCGATTTCACAGTTAATTTCCAGCAGATGGTCAAGCCTCCAGACAGCGGACGCAGGTCATTCCTGGTCCAAAGTACCAGAGTAGAGCGTGCACATTATTGTATTTCTTCACAACAAAACTTTAGACTAGTCCTTGTGATTGAACTGTAGATAAACGGACACTAAAGAGTATCTGGACACTGATGTCCAACAGGTCTTTATATTAACTTGTACTTGTGGTGCAAAACAAATTTAACACAGAGGCATATGCCCTCAAAAGGGATGGAATCACTGGGATGGTACTTTTTCAAAAGGTACATCTGTTAAGATACATAAATTCAAGAGAAAACACAAATTTATTATATTAATCATAACATTTACAGACATCCAGAGCACATTAATGCTTTTACAATTATGTCTCTGCTCTATTTCTCCAACAGGAATCCAATTCTGTCTTCAGTCAAAGTGTCTCACAGCATTACATTCTTTAGAAAATATGCTTAATTTAATTAACATCCTTTATGCTGCAACATGTTTCTTTCAATCTGAAAGACAGGAAGAGACATTAAAGGACCATATAACATATAACATGTCACAGTGCAAACAAAGAGTGAACAGAGCCTCATGAGGATGTTTTAAATCATAGGAAAAACATATTAATAATAGCCTGTGAACAAACACAAGCTGATGACGAACTGTCAAGGACTGTTCTGATGAGCTCTCATCATGTTTTTGAAATGTGGATATCTACTCTTTATTGCAAGATGGATTCAAGGACTGAATCTAATTCAAGGCAAGTTCAGATGGAAGCAAATATTTAAGAGTAAATAACCATTTTCATTGTTATCACAAAATCAAACCCAACAGGCTGATCGGGACCCTGAAACCTGACTGTACATTAATTCTTATATTCAATGGCTCCTTATCAAATACATAAATAAATTGGTGTGACATTGAATATAGTTTATTAATTAGCTAATGACACTAATTCTTCAAATATACACCAGTCAAAAGTTAGTAACCATTAAGATTTTGTTTATTGTTTATTTTAGAAAGAAATCTTCTGCTCAACAAGGCTGCATTTATTTGATGAACAATGCTGTAAAAGCAGCATTTATTTTGGAAAATTTTCTAGTTGAATATCTATTAAAATGTAATTTATTTCTGTGATCAAAGCTGTATTTTTTACATTTTAAACTATATAATAAAAAAAAGAAAACAACTATTTTAAATTGTAATAATCACACTATTACTGTATAGCAGCCCTGATGAGCATAAAAGACGATTCTAAACTATTGGCCTGTATTATACTGTGCAGAAGTCATGAAAAGTAAAAACTTTATTTGATGCAAATGCCCAAAGAGAATCAAGTATCCCAGAGAGACGAGTAACAATGCTGCAGATCATTATAGTATTTACTAGTTCATCCCTGCTTATCCTGTGGTCTTCAAATGTAATACTGCTACCACTGAAACTAAAAAGCCTTAAAATCATACCTCCAAAATGAGACAGATTATTCCACACTGGAGCTTAAGGATGGTCAGCATTGTTTCTAAGGCACATTATGGTGTAGTTGAGTGTGTGATGGGCTCCTGTGTCTCCACTGACACACAAACAGGGTTAAAGACGGATCCGGACTGTGCCACATTTCTGAGATCAAACCACGGCCAGAAAAACACCACAGCTCTGCTGCCAAACTCCTGAAGGAAATTACAGGAATTTTCATCCCTGTCCATTCCACTACTACTTAACGTATAACTGATGTGTCTCTAAATACTGTGAATCATTATCTGTCCCCTTCACAGTGGTGTGAGCCAAATGCTCCATTAATCCTTCATGCATAGGCTAAGAAAAAGCTTTTTTATTAGTTTACTAGATCACATCACATCAGTATTAACTACATTATTAACCATCTTATATGCATTTATGTGTTTGCCAACTAAAAACCCCTGAGACAAAATCATGCAACAGAAGGTTTAGACTGTCAGAATTCACACTGCATCATCCCTGAAATAAAACCCTGCAAAATGAGTTCACCCACAACTTAAAACAGAGCGTCTGATGCTAAATGAGTTTTAACCTCTGAACTTAGAGCTCCTCCTCGTGCTAGAACTGAAGTTCACAGATCTAAAAGTGTACGCAGATTTTTCTTTTCCTTTCTTAAAAGTATGCAGTGGTTTGAAGCACATTGTTTCCAATCAATTAGCTTATAGTTTTAATAGTTTTATCCAAAGCGACTTACAAATGAGGTTAATTGAAGCAAATCAAACCAACAAAAGAGCACCAATATATAAGTACTCCCGGTTAATCTAACACAGTATATATATATATATATATATAGATTAGAACAATTACAGTGAATGCTAGTGCTTTAGTGGGACACCTTTTTATAATAATTAAAAGAAAACAAGTAAATAGACTAGATAAAAAATAGAGAGTGCAACAAAATGTACATAAAAAATTAATAAAAATGCACTAGGTGCACTTTTGCTTTGTTTTATTTAGTTTATGAAGATGCTGTAAATTGAAATATTATATATTATATCATAATTACTATGGTATTCCGTGCATGCAACTTAGATATTGTTTTCTGTTTACAATATTAATTATTTCATTCATTTTAACAAATACACTCTTTAATAAAGACCCTGCAGCCGACATGTTTGCATGACCTCAACTTAGAAACCCTGGGCTTAAAGAAAACCCAGAGTTGCACTCCTTCAACTTCATGGCATCGTTCCTATGCATTCAACTCCATCAAATGCAATATTTCTGACTTTACTTGAATGCTCCAACACATTCTCACCCTTGCAGCTAACGTATGCCATCATGCATCATATATTGGTCTTATATTGCCCCAAAATGGATCAAAACAATGTTGACCACACCAGAAGAGGCAGAAGCAAAGAGAAGTTGGCAGAATGACCAGAAGCAGTATGAGTGGATTCCATTTAATTCATGCTTAATGCATCGACCCGTTGAACAACCACCATCTGTCTGATTTAGCAAGAACTGACAGCCATAAACATGCTCTCTTAGTTGAGTCCTATATGGAGACACATGTCCCATGGATTTCTTTGATCGACAACTGGACTGTTGACCGATGTTGAGTAATTTGGTCTTAAGCAAATTGTAACCAACTTATTCTGATAAGTAAATTGGCCCACGGTTTGTTTAGTCACAAATCAATAAGTGCTAATAAAAAAAAAATCTAATATCAAATCGCCTTGATTTGAAATCAAACGCTGGAGAACTTGCTGTCCTCTTCCTGCTCAACTGGTCTGGAGAAGCTGGTGTTGAGGTTGGAGGTGGATGTCTGAAGGGATGTGCTGCTGTTGTATGGAGAATACATGAATGATCCGCTGACTGCTTTAAAATGCTGTAAGAAAAGGGAAAAACAACTCTTTGTAACGGAGCTCAGACTAATGTGATATTAGTTTCATCTAGGGATGCACCAAAAAATCTGCCGGCTGAAAATTATCGACTGAAAATGGCATTTACCGTTTGTATTACAGCTTTACTGGACAATGCTGGTAAATCGAAGCTACCCTCTTGTGACGCTATGCTCTGCTCACATGCTCTGAGAGTAATAGCTGTGAAGCTTTACATTATTTGGAAAATAATAATAATAAAAAAGTTAAATCTGATTATGTTGTATTGAACTCAATCATGTAACAACAATATATTGATATGTAATATTAAATGATATCCAATTTTTTTGTTTTACTTTCAATAAAAGTGTGGTTATTTTAATGGCTTGTATTTTTCTTTTTCTTTTTTTGTATCATTAAAATTTTAGAGTTAAATTTAAAAAAAAGTCTCAAAAAATTATTTTGTATTATTTAATAACAGATTAAATACATATTAAAAAGCATTTTCCATTTAGGTTTTGGTTTTCAGCCAAGTGCATCCAAAATTGTAATTTCGGTGCATCCAGGTTTAACCTGAGGATATGTTTACACTAAAGCAATGTGGTACAAACAAAAGGCAAAAGCATTTTTTTGCATACAGATGACAATGTTGTCAAAATTACTCCCATTCACATGGATGCACAAAGTTTTTGGCCTGTGTGACTCAACGTCCTGCAAGTTACCCAACAGTATTTGGACACCCAGGGTTGCCAGTTGGCAGAAAACACAGCACACTGCAGCCATGGAAGCCAGCAAATGAACTAAGTCAGAGAGAGCAGATTGTATCCAACCTAAAAAGCCTCAGCATCCATCTGGAAAGCTCAATATTAGAGCAATATTAAACCACTGACAAAACATTTCATCAACTTACAGTGTAAGGCTCATTGTCTTACATATCAGTTGCGCATTTTCCTTGTTGCATCTGTCAACTACGAGTCGAAGGGGGGGGGGGGGGGGGGGGACAATATATTTAATTTGGGCTGCAGTACCCATTTCAACCACTAGCTGTCAATATTTCATACTGAACCTTTAAAGTCAACATGGCATGAAAAAATGCAAGTTCAAGTCAAGCTACATTTTATTATTTATAACACTTTATGCAATACAGATTGTTTCAAAGCAGTAATACACAGGAACATAAGTGTTAATATTGCCAAATTCACCAATTATGAAACAAATTCAATTTCAGCTGTAAAGTAGCTCTAAAGAAGATTGCAATGTCATTTTTCAGTTCAGTTAGAAGAAAGTGTCAGAGTTTAGGAGTATTTAATTGTGCACAATTTATTGTTGCATTGTATTAGATGTAAAGCACAATCCAATCAATTCACAATTAGTAAAGCTCTCAAAACCTATCAAAACTTGATAATATCATCTGCTTCCACTCAATGCATTGTTCATTGGTTTACTGGTACTATTCTTACTAACTTTCCTCATCTTGATAATCATGACTCTCAAAAAGGAGGTATCTAGCATGCAATCTACCACTTGCTTTCTTGATCCTATTCCCACAAGTTTATTTAAATCGTGCTTTAACGTTATGTGCCCTGCTGTTTTCAGTTTTATAAATGACTCTTTGTAGATTGGTGTTCTTCCAGCAGCATTTAAGCTCTAACTCCTGTACTTAAAAAAGAAAATGCTGCCCTGGATGATTTTAGTCATTCTTGTCCTATCTCAAATCTTCGGTTTTTGGCAAAAATACTTGAGCACATTGTTGCCTCATATTTGTGTAACCATCTCACAATGAATAACCTGTTTGTACCCCTTCATTCTGGTTTTTATAAATTTCACAGTAATGGTCAAAGTCACCAATGATTTCTTGATGGCTTCTGACTTGTACAACATCCATTCTCATCCTTCTTGATCTAAGAGCCACTTTTATACTGTCGATCACAGTCTCTTATTCACACATTTTGAAAGAGTGTTGGGACAGTGAGGGACAGTTTCGAAGTGTTTTAGATCCTAATTTACTGAAGGTTCATAGTTCATTACTATGGATGGTCATAGGTTTGAGATTAAATCTGTTTTCAATGTGTCCCTCAGGGGTCAGTCTTGGGCCCTTTACTTTTTAATATTTATCTGTCACCATTGCTTTTCTTTCTGACTGTGTTACTGAGATTAAAATAAAAATGAAATAATAATAACTTCCTGTGTCTGAACAGTGGAAAAACTGAAGTTATGTCATGTTCAATTTCTAAAGCTGGTTAACTGTCTATGACTTTTGATGGCTCTGTTTTGGAAATCCAGAATAGAGTGTGGAACCTGATGATAATCTGTCATTTGATTATTTTGTTCTGAGTACTGTTAAAACATATTATTTTCTATCCTAGAAACATCACAAGATTGCATCCTAAGTTAAATTTTACTGTAGCAGAAATGCTGATAAATTACTTTGTCATCTCTCAGATAGATTACTGTAACACCCTTTTAGCCGGAGTTTCTAAATCCACAGTAAACAAGTTGCAATATGTACAAAATTCAGCTGCCAGGATCTTAACTGGGTCCAGGATATGAAACCATATTACTCCAACTGTAGTATCCTTGCATTGGCTCCTGGTCAGATTCTGAGTTAATTTAAAAATGATTATCCTCACATATAAAACATTGCATTATTTAACAGAACTGTTACATCCTTACACTCCTAATCACAGATTGTGCTCCTCACAATCAAACTTGCTGGTTGTTCCACAAACACGCTCGAGATCTGAGAGGGCTTTCTCTTCACTCACTTAACTCACTTTGCTTTTAGAATATGCCTTTAAAGGTGCTTTATAAAATAAAGTTTATTATTATTATATTATTGTTATAAAAAAAGGTACTTGCAACAATTCTGAAATTTTTGGAGCAAAAATATTTTTGAAACCAGAGATAAAGTTTGTTTACTTATTCTTATTGTTACAGATACAAAAAGTAGATTTTTTTTTTCCTCTTCAAATTTTCAACATTGCATGAAAAGGACCATAATCATAACTGGGGGAAATCATTTATGTATGATTTTGCCCAGCATGCTTTAGAATCATTATGGGTATTTAATCAATCAGGCCTTTTAAAATGAGACTGGTCGCTCTTCCAAAGTTTCTTGTTTTCCTCTCATCTCAGGACTCAAGCTGAGACGGGTTTTCAGTGAAATTATTACTTAATTACTTCAACCCATTGCAAAGCTAACCAATGGTGCACAATGCAAAACATATTAAGTAAAACAGCCATCATTTGGGTGAAGCACTAAGTAAAACGTCGTTATAATAGAAAGAGGTGCTTGAAGTCATGTGCATAATCAGGCGTCCCACTGCCACATGGCGTCACATTTGGATATTAAAAGGTCAACAGACACATGCAACTTCAAGTAAAAACTCATTGACACTAATGTCTGCCATCTAGAGCAATGCTGACCACAAGCAGTTCATATGCTCATTTAATAATGTACTGCTCTAGATATTTATATATACATAAATGTGTGTGTGTGTGTAAAATATATTTATTAAACATATTTGCAATAAATAAATATTAAATATAAATAATTTTATTCTTAATGAAAATAATAAAATATTGTATTATTTAAATAATTACATATAAAATAAATATAAATTTATATTGCAAACACATATGTTCAGAAATGAATTTATAGAGAGAATAGAAATGAATAAAAAATAATATTACAGTGTATATATATATATATATATATATATACACTGTAAAAAAAAATCCAAATCACAAAAAGTTAGGCTAATGATTATATTTTAGTTAACTGGACAATTTTATTATTGTTGTGGAGGAAAAGCTGAGCTGAAAATATAGTGTATTGTACTTTTGCAGTTAAACAGAGGGCATCATATTATTATTTATTTAATTGTTATTCTTTTTTATGTATTATTATTATTACTATTATTATTATTATTATTTTAAGCTTCCCTTTGCAAATCCAAACAACTTTATATTTTCAGCTCAGCTTTTCCTTCACACACGTGCAGTTCATAAAGTAGCCAGCAGACGGCACACGTCATATTTTGGGCACAGGTTAGTGTTAGTGCTAACTTATGGAACGCCATTTCCACCACATATGAGACAAAAAAGGGTACGATGGTATGAGATACTTTGTCATAACTATGAGATTAAAAAATACAAAATTATGAGATAAAAACATGACACTAAGTGTTTTTTTTTTGTCATGACTGACAAATTCGGAGTATTTTATTATCCTCATAATTATGACTGTTTATGTTATAATTATTTCACAATTATGATTTGTCAATATTGACTAAGTCATGAGTATCTCATTTTATTTGAATTTTTTGTACATTTTGACTTTCTCTCATTATGATTTACTGTGTCATAATTTTGTCTTTTTCTTATAATCAGCTAATTTCATAATTATGACTTATCATAATCACGACTAGATCATGACTTCATCTCATAATTGTAATTTATAACTTATTTTATTTCTGTCAGGACCACTATCGTCAAAGATGACTGACAATTATCACATGTTTGGATCGGTGATCTGGTTCTGTTCTGGACAAGAACTCCCTGTGCATCCGTGCAGCCTTGCATGAAGAAGAGCAGAGAGAGCAGTGATAACCCCCAAAACAAGACCATATGCATGAAATCTCCCAACGCAAGCTGACAGCCAAAATCAAGCATGTGGCCTTTAACCGTGTGACCTACTGAGTATGTTACCAATACCTGAAAGGCTTAATCAACAACATGTTCTCAATAACAACCAGCCTGTTTCCAATAGAAATATAGAAATGGGCTTCCATACTAACTTAACTCAATGTTTCAGCAGTGAAGGATTTAATGAATAATGAATGGCTTTAGATTTCTGAAATGTATGTGTGAATTTATTCAAAGATACTTAAAAAAAAAAATCGTAAATAAAACCATTTAATAATGAACATGCTTTATTATCCTTGTTAAATTTCATTTTTAAATGTTTGTTTTGGAGGACAAAAAAATAAAGTAAAAAATAAAATATCTTTATATGAAAATTATTCTTAATCAAATAAACTCATTTTTCAAGTAGTGCAATCAAAATGCAAAAACACGCAGAAGAAAGAGAAAAAAAATCATATAATATCATAGAAAGGTCCCTTTTATGACTCTATGTCAAGGTCAGCAAGTCTCTTACAATATTGGTTAATTTGAGCTTTAAATGACATGGCAAGGTTAGTTTGTTTGGCTGTAGAGAACAATATCTTATGATCTTAATATTTATGAATGAATAGTTCATAATATCTGTAAAAAAAAGAAAACATATTTAAAAGTCACAGATACTATTTTGGACGTAAACATCAAATGTTGCTGTTTGAGATGTTTAATTTATTGGTAAGCCCTGGGAAAGAGATGCTTGCCCTGTGATGCAAGTCTTGCTTTGCAGCTTGTGAATATTTCATCAGCATTTCCTCTAAGAATAAACAAGGGTGAATAAAAAAACAAAAAAACAACAATAATAATAATAAAACATTTTGATGGAACTGGGCAGGACTCCACTTCCTCCTCATGAGGAGCTGCAGTCCTCTTATTCTGACAAATGTTATGACTCTGTGTCATCTTCATCTGTCCCTCCCTCTCCATTCCTCCCACATTCCCCTTCATTACATGCTTACTTTTTTTGACTCACATGTCCTGGGCAGGCTGCTTTTGATGCAGAAAAAGTCTCCCTGGAGGCAGTTGCTAAGCAACTGGCTACTGTTGGATTATGGGTTAGATCAGAAGCAAGAAAACACAAGCGTGGGAGATGGTGTGCATGTGTGTGAATGTGTATAAGGCTGAGTCAGGCCATCAGAAGCTGTCTCTGAGATCACACATACCCCCGAAATTAATATAATTAATATGAAAAAGTTTAATTAATATTTTACTATAATTAATAATAATAAAAAACATTTAAATAATTTAAAACAATTATTTAGAAATAAGATAAATTACAAATTATTTATAAAAAATGTGTGTGTGTGTGTGTGAATATAGATGGACATGCAACTGTGTGCATGTTTTTGGTTGTATTTAATTTCAAATGTTGTTAATTTCTATGTTCTGTGTGCATGAGTGAGTTTGAAGCCACTGATGAATGAACTCAGTCTGTTCCTGCCTTTCTGTCTGGGAGCTTCCATGTGGACCAAGAGAGGAGGAGGAGGAGGAGGAGGAGGAGAGAGGGAGGAAACAGAGGATGCAAATGTTCATCACAACAGCATCACAAGTAACTGATGGAGAGAGAGAGAGCAGCTCTGAGCAAAACTGAGAGTTTGGGAGGGAAGATGCCAGACAAAATATGAAGAAAGACCTGAGTCTATTAAAAAAACGAACAAGACAAGGAAATCCGAACAAAGATTCTGAATCTGAGTTTGAAACGGGAGACGTTGAAGGCAAATTCAGGATTTCTGGGGATTTTTAAAGTCGTCTAGTCTTCCGGATGTTAATCGTAGATGCTGTGATTCCCTTTGACGTTTCGTCAGATGGGATTTCGATATTTAAAGCCAGAGCTCCCAACGTCCTTCCTGCTCTCTTCTGGAACTATCCGCATGGTTTCTTGGCCTCTGACCTTTAAAGTTCTCCTTCTGTTTTCCCTGTCACCCGATCTTCAAGCCATCATTTCCAGTTGAAAGAGGACCAGTCTTCCATTTTTGGTTAGTACAGAGGACATCTTCATAACTCCTTGATTCAGACCCTGAAAGAGGGTCGTTTTGACTTGGAACAGAACTCGGGTTGTATTATTTTGGATGTGTACAATCAAGACAAGCTTATGCAACACCGGACGAGGACAGCGGGACCCTCAAACTCACTTGGTTCTGTTGCAGTGAAAGATTCATGAACCTAAGCATGCTTCTTGTTCTCTCTCTGTTCACGGCAAAAACAACTCCACCGTCGAGCAGCTTCATCACTCAGCACAGCTAACAGGACTGTACTAACTGGACTCTCGAGATAAACAAGCTGTCTGAACGGTGAGGATTGTTTAGTAAGAGTGACAGAACTGGACCAGGCGGACAGAAGGGTGCAGGGGGAGAGGACGGGGACCCAGGCCGCGTGGGGCTTCCAGCGGTTCTTTCAGGTCCTGCAGGGATGGATGCTATGGCAGAATAAAAAACAGGACGGGGAGTTTCTGCTGTCCCACTGGTACAATGCATGGTGAGTAAAGAGATTCATCTCCACATGTTCTTAAAGGGACAGTTCACACAAGAATTACAAGCATTTACTCAACCTCAAGCTATCTTTCTTCTGTGGAACTATCTAGTTTGTGGTGAACTATCCCTTTAATGAATAATATTACTTTCTTCCTATGATAACTAAAGCCCTGTGGGATCAAAGTTTTTGGGGTCAGGGGTTGTGCACTGGTCACTCAGCTTCAGCGATTGATTCAGTGTTGCTAGAAATACAAATTATCATTTTGAGCATTATATCCATTTCCAATCTTATGATGGGATCTAGTGTTATCTGCACTCAAAATATTATTAATATCTATTAATATCTTAATGTAAGATTTATGTTTATGAATTGCGAATAAAGTTTGCATCCATTTGGATCACATGGTTTTAACTTAAACTAATAATTTATTATGATGCATATTTGTCAGTCATATATAAATTAATATGTAAGAAGTAAGATTTCTATACAAAAAAACATGCCATAATCTATAACTATTGGGAATAATTAGAAACCAAGCAGACTAACTATGGCAACACAGGGCAGAAACTCTAACCCTGACAGGAAAAAAAAAAAGCTTTTAAAATATTTCTGTCTTTTTCCAATTCTTTTATTTTTGATGGTGCAAGAACTAAATTCTCAACCTAAAACAAAAAATGAATTAAAAGTTTGCATTGATAATAGACTCATGTTTAAATCATGGCAACCACCAGAACAATGGAATGTGCTTTGCTTGTAATTGTAAAACTCACCTGCATTTGTCTCCATAGGTACACTGTCCTTTCTGGTAGAATGTACAGATCATGTTAGACTTGCTGTTTTGCAGATCATGAGAGAACTCACAGTCATTCCCCTTATTACAAGCGCCATGTATGAAATATCTACAGAAAGACAGAAAAGTCCATAAAACCACATGATCTGGATATTACATTCCTATGATCAGAGCACACTTCATGGACAACCCATGGAAAAGACTGACGAATAATTTAAATTAAACCAAGGCAGTGAATATATATGAATCCTTTCCAAGTAGCTCTTTATATGAAGAATAATAGCATGTGTAAATCTCTGAGATCTTCTACTGTATCTGCATTTTATTCCAGTTCCAAATCAATCAAACAATTTTCCAAATTTAACATAGAGATGCATTAAAAAATACTTGATTCCACACACACCATTTGGCGATAACAAATATTACTATTAAATTCTATAATGAATATTTGCTGAATGGTAATATTTAATGAACAATTATAGTATTATAAAAGTTGCTAAGCAATTCAGTCAGAGAACAAAGGCAGCGCTCTGATACAGCATACAAGTTATATAAAAATATAAAGTTATGAGACTTTGCACACAGTCAAAGCTATTTGCTCTGGAACAAATAATAAACTAATGGGACCAAAGACTGCACGTTAGATTTACCCAGAATGAATCTCATATTTAACCACTACATCAGACCTAGATTTGGCCGAGGTGAGGCTGTCCTCGGTTGGTTTATGAGCACTAAATATGATCTGCGGTGATGTCACAATTATGGTATACGGAGCTGCCTGAAATGAACATATGAAGTAGACATGCTCATAAGGATATGTCCACATAATTTCTCCCATCCACTTTAGAAGTGGAACAGGGAGGTTCCCGAGAATGACTCTACAACTGGAACACAGCCAAGGAGTTGTTTAAAGTAAAAATGAATGTCCTTGTTTCAGTCCCTTTCAATATAAAAGTTGGTAACACTTTATAATACTGTTCCATCATTAATAAATAACTACACAGAAACAAATGAGTAATCTAATATTAGCACTCTAGTAACTACTATTAACTAACAAGAAACTCTGATTTATGAATTAAGTAAGAATGATAGTACATTTTATTTATATAGTGCCTTTATATAGATAACATGAACAGAAATACAAATATACAGTAGCATGATTAAACATATAAGCAGACAGAGATCTTATAGTGTATACGATAAGTAACAAAAGCAAGCACGGAACTAAAAAATGAGATAGACAAACAATTAACAAGACAGATTGCCCACACTAGATAGACTAATGCCCACACTAGATAGTCTGAACTTAAGTACTGCAAGCAAATTCACAGAACTTGATCTCATAGTTTGAGCAGACACGCAGGGGTGAATTAATTCAGAAAGGTAAGAAGGTGCAGAACCATGACTAGTTTTGAAAACTAGTATGAGTATCTTAAACTAAATACGATAGATGATGGGGAGCCAATATAATTGCTGTAAGACAGGAGTGAAGTGGGCTGATCTTTTTGGTAAATGAAAGGACATGAGCAGCTGAATTTTAAACTGAAACCAATTTTAGCTGCAAACAATCAAGGGCTTTGTTGAGTAGGTCATATAACAAGGAGTTACAATAGTCCAGGCGTGAAGTTATAAAAGCATGGATAATAGTTTCAGCATCTTTGACATTTATTGATGGTCAAATACGGGCAATGGAAAAAACAGGACTTGGCAAGCTGGTTGACATGGGGTTCAAAACATAGTGTAAAATGAAATAGTACACAGAGATTATGTACAGTATGTACTCCGTCAATGTTAACAGAGGAGTCAAGATGAGAGGAGACAAAGGATTTTGAGCCAACTAACCAAATCTCTCTTTTTTTCAGTATTTAATTGTAAGAAATTTTGAGCCATCCATACTTTAAGATCATGCAGGCATGATGTTAACACACAAAAAAAGAGGAATTAGGCTGTGCAGAAAAATAGATTTGAATGATAGTGAATGATCAGTGTTAAATGTGGAAATTAAGACCATGGCGCTGGATGATCTGACCCAGAGGAAGTGGACCAAGAACAGATCCTTGAGGCATTCCACAGGAAAAAGTGAGAGAGTGAGATTTGAGTTTATCAATGCTAATAAACTGTTGCCTGTCTGAGAGGTATAAACTTAGCCATTGCAGGCCAGTTCCTCTGACCACCTTTTCTAGGACCTTAGACAAAAACTAAAGGTTGGAGATTGGTCTAAAATTACCCAGGACTGTTTCGTCAAGGCCAAAAATTGAGTACTAGGGTGATCACGCCTACTTTCAGTCCAGTAAGTACATAACCAGTCATAAGGGATCTATTTACCATGTGAATGATAGATATAATGAGACAAGATAGAACGTTTCTGAGCAGGTGTGTTAGTAATGGTTCATAATTAGCTGTTCAACCACAGATGTACTAGTGAGTCTACAGTTAGAAAGTGGATAGGGTATCTGAGAGGCATAGGGTTCTTAAGGAGCAAAGAAAGAAAAGACGAAAAGATTTAGTCTATTTTGTACATAAAATATTGACAGAGGTTAGAAGAACCATTAGGAAAGCAAGATGGCGGTTTGATGAGTTTGTTGATATCTGGGTTTACACTTTGCTTTGTTAATAATAGTGGACAGGTAAGTAGAGCATGCAGTATTAAGTGCTTTTTTATATTGTAACATGATCTCTGAGTAAAGGTACCATGAACAAGAAGACCAGACTTATTATACAGTCGCTCAAGACGGCAACCCTTAGCTTTTATTAATCTGAGCTCCGGGGTGAACCAAAGGGAAGAATGAGCTAAGAGGACAGTTCTGGTCTTAAATGGGGCCAGATCCTCCAAGAAATTATATGTAGCTTCATTATATAATGAGAGAATCTCAGCAGGACCAGACAGATTATCAGAGAGAGACAAAGAGGAGGCAGCAATAGCAGTACAGTAGGATATTGTAGATTTAATTTGAGGTTTTACAAGGGGGAAACTTAAGTCAGATATGTCATGTAATAATGTAAGTGAGTAAAATAAAGTATAGTAAAGAATAAAATACTAACAGTTATTAGTCGAACGTGGTAGTTACCTATTAGCTAAGCAGTAACTACTATTTGTCATACCTCCCAGAGATCTGCTAGGAACTACTGTATGTTGATTTTTTTAATTAATATGCATAATGTAAAATAATTTCTAAATTTAAGATCAATAGTAATGAAAGGATTCATTGCAAACTTTTGAGGGTTTTGTAAGGTTTTTTATATAATTTCCTTCCAATGGATTTGGTAACACTGGAGTCACTTTCACAAAAGCTCATTTATTTCAGTACTTCAACTAAAATTGTGAAACTTGTGTATTAAATAAATTCAATGCACACAGACTGAAGTAGTTCAAGTCTTTGAATCTTTTAATTGTGATGATTTTGGCCTCCATTCAGAGGATTTGGCAATACTTGTGTCACGTCTGGTGGTTCAAGAAACACGGAGAGATCCAAGTGCAGGTATGTGACTTTATTAAAGGGGCAATCCAAAGAATAAACAGTCCAGGCAGGGTCAAAACCAGAATATCCAAACAACATGAAAACAGACAATAACACACGGCAAGGGCAAGACTACGGAAAGCATGAAACATACACAAGGACTCCGTGACACAGACTCAGACAGACCGGGTATAAATACACAAAAGGATGATGGGGAAACAGGAGACAGGTGGGGAACAATCAATTACCTAAACAAGGAGGAAGGTGACCAAATAAGGAGACAGGAAGTGATAAGGTGACAGACACCGTGAGAAAGGAGGACATCTAGTGGAAACCCAGGGACACAACCCAGACACTGTGACAACTTGAGTCATTACTAATGGGTTACAATGATCTTTACTTTAGAATTAAAATCACCCAATTACCCAATCTTGCTTTTATAGTGTCTTTTCACAGGACTCATACCAAAGCTGTATCACAAGTACAGTGTTTTACCAAGTGCGCTACCGACCAAGTTTAGTTCAAAAGAAAAAACAAACATATGGAGCTGCTTACATTATGTAAATGTTAAAGGGAATTAGCTTACACTCATGCTATGGTAAAAGTGTTTTGAGGTCACAATATTGTGTTAGGAACTCTGTTTATTCAATATGGGTCAGAAAGAAGATGGAATGTGGTCATAAAAACTACATTCTGAATTTTTTTATGCAAACAATGCTAACAATACAAGTGGATATTAATTTGTAGAAGGAGTGAATACAAATGCTCAAGTCTGTATTCACTGTACCATAGCAGCATTAATCATCATCTGTGTGTGTGGGTGTAAGGTACAGTGAGAGAGAGAGAGAGAGAGAGAGAGAGAGAGAGAGAGAGAGAGTGAGAGAAACTAAATGTGTTTGTGAAGCGTGTGACTGAGTGGTTTGCAAATTATGGACCCATTAGTGAACGTGTTCATGACACTCATATTAGCACATGCTTTCAGTTGCCTTCTGAGAAATACGAGAGGCCCTTCTCTGGCTAAAAGGCAGACAATATTTCTAAACCGAGATCTAGTGTCAATCAGAGTGTGTTTTCTGCAGGGAACACTCTCATTGTGAAATTCTCTCACTTTCTGGGTCTTCAGCATGGACTCAGTTCAACGACCCATAGCAATCTCATTACTTCCTCTGTTACGCAATCATCCAAAACTCAGTGTTTGTCATTCCCATGAAGTGGGTGGATTTCAGATCGCATCCACGTCTGTCTCTCTGTGTACAGACATCTCTTTTCTTTCTTTACTTCCTCACAATGGTTCTCCATCATTACTTCCAGTGAACTCCCAAATCTATTTTTTTTTCTATTGTTATCCTCTAAAATGAATCCAATTACCTATATATATATATATATATATATATATATATGAGTGGTGGGCATAGATACATTTTTTTAAATCTAGATTAATCTCACTGTAATCTTGGAATAATCCGTCTGCAGTGCGTATGCTTTTTATATTTTTTTACGCACCCATGTTAACGGATTCCAGCATTCACACGGTTGCGGTCCGTCAGTGCTTTCCAGGAAGGTTGCATCTGCACCAGTGCAGCAATCGTTTAAGTACCGAGTAGTGGACTGCAAACGCGTCCTGTGTGAAAGCAAAATGAGTATGAGTCCGTGCTGCTTCAGCACCACATACAAAACGCACACGGACTGCATACGCACTGCAGGCGGGTTATGTGTGAAACAGGCGCGCATCTTGTCGAGGTTTCCATTGGGAAGCTTCTTTTAAAAAAAAAATGTCCCTGAAGCAAACCCGGTGGCTTCAGCTGCATCCATGTTAGCACATCACGTTTGATGTGGTAATTTCACAGTAGGCATACACACAGGTTTAAAGACTCGCCCCCTACAGATTCGGCTAGGTATACATCCGCGCTAAAATATCAAGGTGAAAGTCTTCATAGCTCGCCTAGTATAGACCCAGCTCTCAACCCAACTCTGAGAATAGATTAACGGCAATATTTATGTTATCACCCGATAAGAGTCTCCCGTTAACGCAGCATGTTAACGCCGATAACGGCCCACCACTAATATTTATATATATATATATATATATATATATATATATATATATATATATATATATAAATATATATATATATTTATATATCTCAACAAATTAGAATATGGTGACATGCCAATCAGCTAATCAACTCAAAACACGTGCAAAGGTATCCAGAGCCTTCAAAATGGTCTCTCAGTTTGGTTCACTTGACTACACAATCATGGGGAAGACTGCTGATAAGACAGTTGTCCACAAGACATTGAAACCATTGAAACCCTTCACAAGGAGGGTAAGCCACAAACACCCATTGCCAAAGAAGCTGGCTGTTCACGGAGTGCTGTATCCAAGCATGTTAAGAGAAAGTATAGTGGAAGGAAAAAGTTTGGAAGAAAAAGATGCACAACCAACCGAGAGAACCGCAGCCTTATGAATATTGTCAAGCAAAATCAGTTCAAGAATTTGAGTGAACTTGACAAGGACTGGACTGAGGCTGGGTTCAAGGCATACAGACGTGTCAAGGAATTTGGCTACAGTTGACATATTACTCCTGTTAAGCCACTCCTGAACCACAGACAACCTCGGATGTGTCTTACCTGGTAAGGAAAAGAAGAACTGGACTGTTGCCCAGTGGCCAAAGTCCTCTTTTCAAATGAGAGCAAGTTTTGTATTTCATTTGGAAACCAAGGTCCTAGAGTCTGGAGGAAGAGTGGAGAAGCTCATAGCTTGCTTGAAGTTCAGTATTAAGTTTCCACAGTGTGTAAGGATTGGGGATGCAATGTCATCTGCTGGTGTTGGTCCATTGTTTTTTTTTTTTTTTTTTTTTTTTTGAAAACCAAAGTCACTGCACCCGTTTACCAAGACATTTTGAAGCACTTCATGCTTCCTTCTGCTGACCAGCTTTTTGAAGATGCTGATTTCATTTTCCAGCAGGATTTGGCACCTGCCCACACTGCCAAAAGCACCAAAAGTTGGTTAAATGACAATGATGTTGGTGTGCTTGACTGGCCAGCAAACTCACAAGACCTGAACCCCAGAGAGAATCTATAGGCTATTGTCAAGAGGCAAATGGGAAACAAGAAACCAAACAATGCAGATGAGCTGAAGGCCACTGTCAAAGAAACCTGGGCTTCCATACCACCTCAGCAGTGCCACAAACTGATCACCTCCATGCTATGCTGAATTGAGGCAGTAATTAAAGTAAAAGGAGCCCCTACCAAGTATTGAGTACATGTACAGTAAATTATCATACTTTCCAGAAGGCCAAAATTTAATAATAGTGTTTTTGTTTTTTTGTTGTTTTTTGGTCTTATGAAGTAAGACCATTTTTCGGCGAGTGAATGATACAACCTTTGTCTTGGAATACATATGAAATACACTTGTTTGTTCGCAGTGAGTTCACAGTTTCACGTAGCCCTACATGTGTCCATTGATTTATTTTCCAGATCTGAGGTAAATTTTCCACTTTCACTTTTAGTATGGTCATAAAGTTCAGGCAAATGATATTCAAACTCGCACTGGAAATTTTTTGTATTAAATATAGCACATAACCATTACCTGAGATTATCATTGCCATAGTTTGTATGTCCAGCCACGGTGTCACAGAAAAAGAAACTGTTTCTAAAACAGAATTAAGGATGATGAAAGGTCCAGGTGATGACAAAGTAATCCTCAGTGAAACACGGAACTGGAACAGACCCACAAGAATGAATGCTGAATTGGACGAAGACAGACATGCAGTACGGAGTACCTCAAAAACGATCTGACAAAGAAGAGACAAAAGACAGGGCATTAAGTAGGCTGTTGGAATTAGATGCAGCTGCCGCTGATCACAGATGATCAGTGGTAATGCCCACATCAAACAATCAGCGTGACATAAACACGAGACGAGCAGGAAACAATGCATTCATGAACCGTGACAGTACTCCTCCTCCTAGAGACGCCTCCTGAAGTCCACAGATTTCCTTACCTGTCGATTGTAATCATAGATAAGGGAGTGATCCAGGATGTCTCTAGCAGGCACACAACTTCTCTCCTCCGGACCGTAACCTTCCCAGTCCAACAAGTACTGAAATCCACGTCCCCTCCGTCTTGAGTCCAGAATACGATTAACTTAATATTTAGGTAGAGTCACAGCGGGGGGGTACTGGGGCAGGTGGATACATGAAAGGCAATAAAAATCTAGCGGTAATAAAATTTAGAGCAATATGGGACCAGGGTCTTGAAGGGAACGGCAGCAGTTGAAGTAACCCATCTGGGGGTCGACAGAAGTCTTACCAGTGGTGCAAACCGAACAAGTCAAAAAAAAACTGTGAACGTCGCGAGTGATAAGTGGCCACCAGAATCGTTGCTTGACCAAAAACTTAGTACGATTAACTCCTAGATGACAAGCCACATTGGAACAGTGTCCCCACTGAATGACGTCGGACCATAATCCAAACACACAAATAACCGACTTCGGTGGGCAACCATGCGGAGGCGTTACCCCTCTCTAAGGCCGTCTTGACCTTCAATTCGACCTCCCATGTGAGTGTGGAGACCACTTATGTCTCAGGTGAAATACACTCGGGAGTAGACGGGCATTCGGAACGGACAAAAATGCGCGACAAAGAATCGGGTTTGATGTTCTTGGAACCCGGGCGGTACGAGAGAGTAAAATCAAAATGACCGAAAAAAAGTGCCCACCGAGCCTGCCTGGAGGTCAACCTTTTGGCGGTTCTAATGTATTCTAGATTCTTATGGTCAGTCCATACTATAAAAGGTACCCCCAAGCCTTCTAACTTGAGGCGCCATTCTTCCAATGCCAACTTGACTGCCAACAACTCTCGGTTACCAATATCATGATTACGTTCGGCAAGGGATAACTGATGGGACAAAAACTTGAAGGGTGCATCCTTTCATCTGTGGGATAACGTTGGGATAGCAGTGCAGCTACCCCCACCTCAGACGCGTCGTTCTCCACCACAAACGGATGTGATGGATCAGGGGTAATTAAGATTGGGGCTGAAGAAAAGCAATTCTTAATTTGGCAAACACAGCCTCGGCTGTGTCTGACCACCTGAACATAGTTCTGGGGGAGGTCAAGGCAGTCAGAGGCGTGGCTAGTTGGCTGAAGTTGCGAATAAAACGCCAGTAGGAGTTGGCAAACCCCAGAAATCTCTGTAGGGCCTTACGGGAATCTGGATTTGGCCAATCTACCACAGCCTTAATCTTCTCAGGATCCATACGCATTCCCTCAGTTGAAATGATGTACCCCAGAAAAGGAACAGACTGTGCATGTGTGATATGTTTCAGTTCATGTGGGTGAGAAGGAAGGAGATCGGGGTCGGCTTTCTGAGGCTTGTGGGTACTTTATTCAAAATAAAATAAACAAACCGTGCCACACGCGGACGCACTTCAAATTACTTCACTACTTCTACAAAAGTCTGAAACGTTTGTCTTCCATGCTTCCTCGCCTCCATGTCCCCATGAGTCCTCAGCTCTCTCTCTCTTCGCCAGTGCCTGACCGGCTTAAATATCGCCTCCCCACGCCAATCACTGTACTGAGACCCAGGTGTTAGTGGTTTTGCACTTAACTGACTTACCGCCGCTCATCTCCACACTCTCTCTCCCGTCGCAGACCTCGCTGAACCACGCATCCCCCACCACAGCATGAAAAGCGCATTTCTCCGCCTTGACAAAAAACCCATTCCCCAACCTCTGAAGCACTCGTCGGATGTGCTGCACATATTCCTGGAGAGAAGAGGAAAAAATCAATATGTCATCCAGGTAGACATATATGAATTGGTCGACCATATCTCGCAGCACGTCATTGACAAATGCCTGGAAGACCGCTGGACAAACCGAAATACATGACCAAATATTCAAAGTGCCCCCTGGGGGTGTTAAAAGCGGTCTTACATTCATCCCCCTTCCTAATGCGGAACAAATGATAAGCAATACGTAAATCCAATTTTCGTGACGCTCCCTGCAACCTTTCGAAGGCTGAAGACATCAACGGCAAAGGATGAGTATTCTTTACCGTGATGCTGTTCAGTCCCCGGTAATCAATACAAGGTCACAGAGACCAGTCCTTCTTCCCCACAAAAAAGAACCCTGCCCCCACTGGAGAAGAGGAAGGACGGAAGAACCCTGAAGCTAGAGAATCAGAAATATATTTCTCCATAGCCTCCCTTTCCGGAAACAGAAAGCAAATATAATTTGCCTTAAGGCGGAGATTTACCTGACAGTAAATCTATGGCACAGTCATAGGGATGATGTGGAGGAAGAGAAGCAGCATGAGACTTACTGAACACTTCCTTCAGGTCGAGGTACTCTGTGGGCACGTTAGACAAATTCACTGCTTCCTCCTGAAACACAGACACAGAAACAGACGGACAGGCAGACACAAGACAAGACTCATGACACTTATTGCTCCAGGCCAAGACAGATCGCAGTTGCCAGTCCACTTTAGGGTTGTGACGGATGAGCTCGCCCCACCTGCATGGGCTCGTGATCGTGGACAGGGCTGACCGCATCCCCACCGCTGACTCGTGTACCTGCAGGATCTCTCGGAGGATGACTGGGTAGGGTCCGTCGCTCTACTCGGGACAGTCGTGCATCTACTATTAGTGCCAATAGAACGAGGCACAGCATGGGTCTTGGTTCTCCCAAACTGCTGTACCCCATAATGCCACTCTCCCAGTCAGCAACGTTAAAACGAATGCCACCTTGGCCTGTTCATTATTGAAGGTCCTGGGTTGAAGAGAAAAATGCATAGAGCATTGTGTTAGAAAAGCTCTGCAGTAATCCGGCTCACCAGAATATGGTTCTGGAACAGGAAGGCGGGGCTCCGGGTGTTGTGGGGGGAATGGATGGCGTGGGCGGTGCAGTAGGAGTAATGCCTGTACAGCGCGACCTGTGTCGTTAAGGTTCCTCCCCTGGGAATCCATCCTACGAACGCTGGCACTGAGAAATTCCTCCAGCAATGAAGAGGGGTTACTCGCTGCTTCCATAGTGGTCAGATCATTCTGTCAGGGATTGAAGACAGGAAGCAAATTGCAAGTAACGGTTTATTGACAGAAATGAATGAGAAAGGCATCAGCTGACGGTGGGTGGCACAGGGACCTCGATGACAGCGCAGAACGGGTGAGATGGTGAGTTGAGTACGCTGGTGAAGGATGATGAAATGTCCAGGTGATGACGAAGTAATCCACAGTTAAACACGGAACCGGAACAGACCCACGACAATGAACGCTGAACGGGAGGAAAACAGACATGCAACACAGAGGACCTCAAACAACGATCTGACAAACAAGAGACGAAAGACAGGGCAGTAAGTAGGCTGTTGGAATTAGATGCAGCTGCCGCTGATCCCTGATTATCTATATCTTTTTGTAAATATTTTTGTAAAAGCACACCAACTTAAATAATTAAGTGTAATCTATTTTTATACAAATATTAAATATATATTTTATCACTTTAAGTGCTTCTGTGAGGTTTTGTTTGCTGTTTTTGTGTTTATGTATGACTGTATGACTCATTTTCAATCAGCAGTTTTTTTCTTATTTAACCTTAAAAAAATGGTTGACTGGCATCAGTTGAGGAGTAGACAGTTATTCACTGTTGTCTGGGATGCAACATGATGCATTAGCATTTGCATTACAAATGCAATGACATTACATGTTTCTGACTATCTCCAGGTTTTATGAAAGAAAATGTAAGTAATAAACTGAATGGAACACAATTTGTTAATATGATATCTAAATGTAAATATTTGTATTTTATATTTGCATTCAAGGTTTGAAATTTGCATTCAAAAAAAGTGCTGTTCCTCCTCAGTATTGTATCCTGTTTTCCAGTGCAAATGTCTAAATGTACTTGAGAAGCAAAATAGCATAAAATAAGAAGTCTTGTTTTATGAGAATAAAATGAACTTATGACTCGGAAAAATCTATTTAATTAAAAAATAAAACATGGTTCCCCACTGACAGAATTATATTAAGTACTCACCTAGTTTGCTCATTTTCTGAGAAAATCATCCCATGTAAATGCGATTTAAAATTTTATAGATATTTGTATTAGAAAACAAAACAAAAATACTGAGGAAGATTTTCATTGATTGATTGTAATGCAATACATGCAACATTTAATTCCATGACTTTATGAATTTGAGATTTTCTGCTCTGATTTAAGAACTTTTAAGGCTTTGATTTGTGGAATTAAGACATTTTGGGACTGACAGATGGGTAAACTGATTTGATGGATTTCAGTCTAGGTGACTCAAAAGTCAAAATGACTTTCTGCGAAGGTATAACTGAATTGGTCACAGTCACTTTGAAGGCAGACAGAACTGGGCCACAGACGGTCCATTAGGGAGGAGGCTCTGCTATTTCGGGTCTTCCGGCTTAAGAGGTCTCCGTGTCAGTCTAATGGTGTTATTGAGACTCTGTAGGGAAACCAAATGACTAAAATCTGTGATGCAAATACTGAGGCTGATGATGTACAAGACCTAAACGCACTCTGGAGTTTTTATCTTAGAGTTTGAGAGCTGTGACTGGGCATTTCTCATCCTGCTCTTCCCCTGAACTTAACTTCATGTTAATCTGTTTTTGCCTTCATTGACCGGGGCTGAAAGGAAGTCTGGGTCCAGGCACTAAATGGTGGGAATAAGGGCACACGTACAATGAAGCTCGAGTCTATTAATTACTTTGATTGATTTATGTGCCAATACGTGCCTCTGCAAACTTGTTATGATTTAGATTTCCTGATTATTAGTGACATGGAGCTGTCCGTCTGGTCTTTGTTCATAATACATAGAGACATTGGTATGCAGTCATTAAGGGTCTGTGGGTAATTCAGATCGTGTGAGGACATAAATGGCTAATTTTTACTTTCTCAAAAGTATTTAATATCGCCTAAGTACACACTATTCATGCTTCAGAAGAATCGCATGCATGGCAATCTAAATCAGAATCAAAAGTTGACATAGATTTGATAGGTGGATGATAAAAAAAAAAAAAAAATTATAACCATCTCTGTTGTCCTTAGAATTAAACGTTTTATTTTGTCTGCTGTGGATTCTATATAGATGTCACAAGGTGACGATCTTTAGGGGCGGAACCAAAATTCGGGAAGTTTGGTTCCGCCCGGAAGTGTTTCCGCCCGGACCGGAAAAACAGAACACCGGAACTTCCGGTAGCGCCGTAAGAAGGAAAATCAGGGAATTCGATGCACCTGTGCCTAGTTAGGGACAGCGGTTGGTGATTGGAGGATACGCTGGACAAGGCAGTACTTAAGGCCAAGTTATTTCACAGTCTAGGAAGCTCTCTTTGGTGTGTGTGAAGCACTGGGTTGTGCCCGTCTTGGTACGCTGCTGGTAGCTGTCTAACTCTCTCTCTCCCTCAGGCTGGAATTGTATGATTGTGAAGACATCGCGAACCTTAAAGGTTGAGAAGTGAACAGATTATACGGCGAACTGAGACGACGTGAAAAAGGGGATTGGAAGTGGCATTGATGTGAGTACTAAGAGCCAGTCGAAAGTGCCCTGTATATTGACCTGGCGTTGTGTAGATCTCTCCAGGAGGAGGAGGGTGGCCCTACCCCTAATATAGTGTGGTGGGAGAGCCGAAGGAATACTTATTGAAGTAGTCGCAACGACGACATCACTAGCTAGGCCGCATATTCCATCGCCAGATCCGAACCAAGCGAAGTGAAGGAAGACGGGTGTCCTTTCCGTACACTGAGTGTGGTGGGTGAGTCTTCGTGCTGTGAAAACCTATAATTTTGACGTGGTGTTGTATATTGCTGTGGGCTGCTGTGTATTGCCGTGTGTCCTGTCAGATAAACCCCCGCCTTCACGCACTTCGGCGTGGGAGGACAAGGAGATTGCTGGTCCTGGCCTAGTTCAGTACAGTATATGTTGTGAGCGTGCTTCAGATCTCCGGAGATAGCACGGTACGCTGTGTCCAGCCCAGAGGTGAAAGCCATCCAAAGCAGAGTAACTGTGTTTTGTGTCTAAGTTGATACCTGTGGAGAGGAAAGGAAAGAGAGTGAGTAACACAAGGAGAAACAGAGGAAACCTGTACTTACAGTGCGCTGTTTCAGCCCAGAGGTGAGAGCCATTCAAAGCAAACTAACGGTGCTATTGTGCCCAAGTTGATATCTGTGGAGAGAAAAGGAGAGAGAGGGAATAACACGAGGAGGAATAGAGCGAACCCTGTACTTACAGTACGCTGTGTCCAGCCCAGAGGTGAGAGCCATTCAAAGCAAACTAACTGTGCTATTGTGCCCAAGTTGATACCTGTGGAGAGAAAAGGAGAGAGAGTGAATAACACGAGGAGGAATAGAGCGAACCCTGTACTTACAGTACGCTGTGTCCAGCCCAGAGGTGAGAGCCATTCAAAGCAAACTAACTGTGCTATTGTGCCCAAGTTGATACCTGTGGAGAGGAAAGGAGAGAGAGAGTGAATAACACGAGGAGGAATAGAGCGAACCCTGTACTTACAGTACGCTGTGTCCAGCCCAGAGGTGAGAGCCATTCAAAGCAAACTAACTGTGCTATTGTGCCCAAGTTGATACCTGTGGAGAGAAAAGGAGAGAGAGTGGGTAACACGAGGAGAGACTGAGGGAACCTGTACTTACGCCGCTGCCTGTGGAGAAAGAGAAAGCGAGTGAGCACCCAAGGAACGAACTGTGTGAACCAGTACTTACTGTGAGCTGTAATCAGCGAAGAGGTGAGAGCAAAACCAAGCTGAACTAACTGTGCCTGTGTGTCCCAGCCGCTGCCTGTGGAGAAAGAGAAAGCGAGTGAGCACCCAAGGAACGAACTGTGTGAACCAGTACTTACTGTGAGCTGTAATCAGCGAAGAGGTGAGAGCAAAACCAAGCTGAACTAACTGTGCCTGTGTGTCCCAGCCGTTGCCTGTGGAGAAAGAGAAAGAGCGTGAGCACCCAAGGAACGAACTGGGTGAATCAGTACTTACTGTGAGCTGTAATCAGCGAAGAGCTGTTGCCTGTGGAGGAAGAGAAAGAGAGTGGGCACCTCGAGAACGAACTGAGTGAACCAGTACTTACCGTGAGCTGTATTCAGCGAAGAGGAGGAAGAAGGAGGGCGCTACGAATACCTAAGACTCAGGCCGGGGCCCGAGCCCCACGCCCCGGATCCCCGTGGCCCCCTTGCTCCCTGACCTCTTCCCGGCCATAGCCCATCTGGAGGGCCGAGTCAGAGTTTAGTTTTAATTGCCCTTTCCCTATTCCCTAAGCTATTTTTAAATATTTAAATAAAGATTGTTTTATCACTTACTTGTTCTCGTGTTGCTTGGCCATTGGGTCGGGTTTGGGGACCTCCTCGAGGTGGAAGTTGAGAAGGGGTGTGGCTTAGTTAAAGCATAGCCAGCCCCTGGGTGTGACAGATTTGGCGCAGTCGGCAGGGTTTCCACCTCGAGTTGAGTAACCAAGGTCGTCCAATGACCGACAACGCGGGGCTTTCAGCCCAACCCCGTGCCATGCCCGTTTTTATGGGGAGCCCCTGGATTCAAAAATATGGGGGGACAGAATCCGAGGTACGATTGTCTGAATGGAAGGCTCAACTAGAGTACTTGGCCGACCTACAGGGCCTTAGTGCAGCCCAGCGGCTTCAATTTGTGTTAAACTCCCTGGATGGAGAAGCGCGGCGAGAGGTGCATGCCGCCCCCGAAGCCGTTAGAGCCAACGCCCAAACCGTGTTCCAGTTCCTCACTGAACAGTATGGTGACCACACCCCCGTAGCTGTCCTTCGCTCCCAGTTCTTCAATTGTAAGCAGGGCCCCCGCCAACCGATTAGAGCTTTCGCCCTGAGGTTGCGAGAGCAATTCGCCCGACTACAGACCCGTCGGGACCACGGGTTGGGAGATGGAGAGACTCTATTGCGGGACCAGTTTCTTCTGGGGTTGAAGGAGGGTCCGGTGAGACAGAGCCTACGTATCCAGTTTCGAAGGGACCCGGGTCTTACGTTCGAAGATCTGAAGAAAGAGGCACTGGCCCTGGAAGGTGATGAGACTGAGGTGAGTGGTTCCCCAGTGTGTGCGGTTGTCAGTGAAGTAGCACCAGCACAACCCGGAGGCCCTGACTGGAAGCAAGCACTGAAGGCTGAACTTTTGAAAGATGTCCGCGATCAGATGTCTGAACTGTCTAAAGCCCTCGTAGGAGAATTGCGCCAAGGACGGGCGCGGGAGGAACCACGGCCGGCGCCCCGAGACCGAGTGTACTCAGAGGGAGGCCGAGAGCCGTTCAGGCGCCCGAACCACTTTAACCGGCCCCGTTTCGAATGGGACGAGCAAGGGCGACCCATCTGCAACCGCTGTGGCAAACCAGGTCACTATAGCCGCCAGTGTGGGCCCCGCAGGGCGTCAGAAGGGGGTTTTTAGGTCGGCCGGCCACTGTGGGTCGTGTGGCCGGGACCCCTCGAGAAGACCCTGGAAGAGGATATGGCTCTAGGAGCCAGATGATTGGGCGTAGCCCCGTGGCGAAGGTGAGAGTGTGCGGCAAGGAGATTCAATGCCTGGTAGACACAGGCTCCCAAGTGACGTTGTTTGCTGAGAGTTTATCCGAAGAAGTGTTTGGGAAACAAGGGGCACCAGGGGCGGAGGCCCCCTGGCTTACTCTGAAGGGCGCAAACGGCCTCGACATCCCATATATTGGCTACCGATTGACGGACCTAGAGGTTCACGGAGTGATGGTCCCCCAGAAAGGTGTGATTATCGTGCAAGACCATTGTCTGGGTGCACATCGAGCCCTGTTGGGCATGAATGTCCTCGCTGATTGCTGGGAAGAGCTATTTCGGGCTAGGCCCGTATCGAAGATACCACCTGCAGAGAGGCCCAAGTGGGAGTGTGTGGTAGTTGACTGTCGAAGGGTGCAAATGAGCCAAGTCCGCAGGGAACAGGAAGAGGTAGGAAGAGTGATGTGTCGTTTTGCTTTGTCTGTCCCCGCAAAAAGTGAGGCTGTTGTGTGGGCGCGAGTACCGCCCCGAAGAGCGGGCCCAGAAGAGTGGGTGCTGGTGGAGCCCCATGTGGATTGTCCACAAGTGGAAGTGGCACGAGGACTATCGACGGTCCGGCGGGGGAGAGTCCCCGTGAGGATACGGAATGTACATCCATACGCGGTGCAACTACATCGGCACCAACGATTAGCCCGTCTGACAACGGTTACATCCCACCAAGTAAGGGAAGAGAGGGATATTAGTTTTCGTCAGGTGTGCCCCACTGTCATCGAGGTGGCCCTGACACAAGTAGACACCCCATGGGGTGGTATGGAGAGGAGTGTGCCGAGCCACCTGGCGGGTGAGTCGTTACAAGGGGAGGATTTAGAGCAGGCACAGACACAGAAGTTACAGGCCCTCCTTCGGAGATGGCAGCATGTGTTCGCCACCCACGATGAAGACTACGGATGCACCCAGGTGGTACAACATCATATACCTACCGGGGATGCAGGGCCCAGCCGGGAGAGGTATCGCCCAATTCCGCCCACTTTGTATACCGAGGTACGTACACTCCTGCAAGGCATGCTGAAGCAAGGAGTTGTTAGGGAAAGCAGCAGCCCGTGGGCGGCCCCCATAGTGCTGGTGCAAAAGAAGACGGGGGCTTGGAGATTCTGCGTGGACTACCGTAAGCTGAACCTCGTGACTAAGAAAGACGCTTTCCCTTTGCCACGGATCGAAGATTCGCTTGCCAGCCTCACGCAGTCGGCATGGTACTCTACCCTAGATTTGGCCAGTGGCTACTGGCAGGTGCAGGTGGCCGAAGCAGACCGGGAGAAGACTGCCTTTACAACCCCGTTTGGACTATTTGAATGGGACCGGATGCCTTTCGGGCTCTGTAACGCTCCGGCCACCTTCCAGCGGCTGATGCAGCGGTGCTTGGGAGGTCAGTTAATGGAGTCAGTATTAGTTTACCTGGATGATGTGATTGTCTACTCCCCAGATTTTGATTCACACCTGAGGCACCTCGAGGAAGTCTTTCGGGCCATGGAGAAGTACGGATTGAAACTACAGCCCAATAAGTGTCGCTTACTACGGAGAGAAGTCAACTTTCTGGGCCACGTGGTCAGTGCGGCTGGAGTGTCCGTAGATCCTGGAAAGGTATCGGCCGTGAAGGACTGGAAGGCCCCGAGGACAGTGAGGCAAGTGCGATCCTTTTTAGGATTTGTGGGATACTATAGGCGTTTCATAAAGGACTTTTCAAAAATTGCTAAACCCCTTAATCAGTTGCTGGTTGGCACAGGTCGTAACCGGGGCCGGGGGTCGCCCAACGTAGACTGGGATGCAAATTATGCCAGCAATCTCGGGCTGGGAGCGGTGTTGGCTCAACGGCAGGACGGAGTTGAGAGGGTCATCGCGTACGCCAGCCGGAGCCTCCACCCAGCCGAGAGGAACGATGCGAACTATAGTTCTTTCAAATTGGAGCTGCTGGCGTTGAAGTGGGCCCTAAGTGAGAAATTTAAAGACTACCTCTGGGGTGCCAAGGTGACGATCATTACAGACAATAACCCATTAGTACACTTACAGACGGCGAAGCTGGGAGCCGTGGAGCAGCGGTGGGTGGCCCAACTGGCCAACTTTGACTATCAACTACAGTACCGACCAGGGCGTGAACACATGAACGCGGACGTCCTCTCAAGGCTGCCCGAAGCGGAAAGCCCCGGAGGGGCCAGCCCGGAGGAGGGCTATATGGTAGGAGCAGTAGAGGCACCAGGCAGCAGACAAGAGGCCGTGCCTGAGAACTGGGGATGGGATCCCCGTCGGTGGAGGGAGAGACAGGCCAGGGATCAAGATGTGCGGCTGGTAAGAGAATGGCTGGAACAGGGCCGACGGCTGACGCCAGCGGAGAGGTTAGCCCAGACGGATACTGGGAGGAGGCTGCTGGGGCAATGGGACAGGCTGGAGCTGAGAGATGGCGTTTTGTGCAGAAGGGTCAGTGACCCGAAGTTGGGCGAAGAAGTACGCCAGATCGTGGTACCCGCAGATGAGGTAACGGCTTTAGTTTCGGCGTACCACAACCAGTTGGGGCATCAGGGACAGGAGAGGACCGTGTCCCTGCTTAGGAGATTCTTCTTTTGGCCCGGGCTAGAGGCATCGGTGCACGCCCTAATTCAAGCTTGCCCGAGATGCATATTGTTTAAGTCCAGACGGGAGGTCCGAGCGCCAATGGTACCCATCCATGCGAAGGCCCCCCTTCATATCATGGCTATGGACTTCTTGACACTGGGCCGACCACGAGATCGCTACCAGAACATCTTGGTAATAACGGATTTGTTCACAAAGTACGCTTGGGCTATCCCCACCCTCGACCAGACTGCAACCACCACCGCTACAGTTTTATGGCGGGCCGTCTTCCAGACGTTCGGATGCCCGGAGTTTCTGCACTCCGATCAAGGAGCCAACTTTGAGTCCAGGGTAATTAGAGAACTATGCCAGTTGTACGGTTGCACGAAAACTCACACCACTTCGTATCATCCTCAGGGGAACGGCGGCTGTGAGAGATTCAATCAGACCCTATTGGGGCTGCTGGGGACCTTGGACCAACAACGGCAGGACGATTGGGTGAGTGCCTTGCCAAACCTCCTACAGGCCTATAACAACAGTATACATAGTACTACGGGTTACGCTCCCACTTACCTGATGTTTGGCAGACACATACGAATGCCTACTGACCTGGTCCTAGGAGTGATAGCCGACCAAGAGGAAGCAAGTGTAACGGAGTGGGTGGGGCGCCATCACCAGCGCTTGCATTTCGCCTACGAGCAGGTGTCGAAAAGGATACAGACGGCAGGAGAGAAAAGTAAGCGGTTGTATGATCGGACTGCTAGAGAAGCCCCTCTACTGCCAGGAGAGAGGGTGTTGGTGAGAGATAATCGGCGGCAGGGGAAGGGGAAACTGAGTGACCGTCGGGAGGCCACCCCTTATGTAGTCTGCCGGCAGCAGAGGCCGGGGCAGCCGGTCTATACCATCCGGCCAGAAGGGAAGTCAGGCCCCGACCGTGTGGTGCACCGGAACATGATTCGCCCATGCCCTAACTACCCTGAAGCCGTGGAAGAAGTCCCCACGGAACCTGTACCAGCGGCCCCCTGGATTGAAGGGGGGGCTGTGGTACCAGGGAGACCCGTGGTGGCACCACCCCCGATCGCCCCGAGAGAACCAGAAGCAGCCCCTGAACAAGCTGAGCCCGATTCACCAGTGAGACGATCCCAGCGAGAGAACCGAGGCCGACCCCCTGCCCGCTATGGGGAGTGGACAGCCCGAGGACGTTCTAGGGACTAGAACGGATTGGCGGGGGAGGATGTCACAAGGTGACGATCTTTAGGGGCGGAACCAAAATTCGGGAAGTTTGGTTCCGCCCGGAAGTGTTTCCGCCCGGACCGGAAAAACAGAACACCGGAACTTCCGGTAGCGCCGTAAGAAGGAAAATCAGGGAATTCGATGCACCTGTGCCTAGTTAGGGACAGCGGTTGGTGATTGGAGGATACGCTGGACAAGGCAGTACTTAAGGCCAAGTTATTTCACAGTCTAGGAAGCTCTCTTTGGTGTGTGTGAAGCACTGGGTTGTGCCCGTCTTGGTACGCTGCTGGTAGCTGTCTAACTCTCTCTCTCCCTCAGGCTGGAATTGTATGATTGTGAAGACATCGCGAACCTTAAAGGTTGAGAAGTGAACAGATTATACGGCGAACTGAGACGACGTGAAAAAGGGGATTGGAAGTGGCATTGATGTGAGTACTAAGAGCCAGTCGAAAGTGCCCTGTATATTGACCTGGCGTTGTGTAGATCTCTCCAGGAGGAGGAGGGTGGCCCTACCCCTAATATAGTGTGGTGGGAGAGCCGAAGGAATACTTATTGAAGTAGTCGCAACGACGACATCACTAGCTAGGCCGCATATTCCATCGCCAGATCCGAACCAAGCGAAGTGAAGGAAGACGGGTGTCCTTTCCGTACACTGAGTGTGGTGGGTGAGTCTTCGTGCTGTGAAAACCTATAATTTTGACGTGGTGTTGTATATTGCTGTGGGCTGCTGTGTATTGCCGTGTGTCCTGTCAGATAAACCCCCGCCTTCACGCACTTCGGCGTGGGAGGACAAGGAGATTGCTGGTCCTGGCCTAGTTCAGTACAGTATATGTTGTGAGCGTGCTTCAGATCTCCGGAGATAGCACGGTACGCTGTGTCCAGCCCAGAGGTGAAAGCCATCCAAAGCAGAGTAACTGTGTTTTGTGTCTAAGTTGATACCTGTGGAGAGGAAAGGAAAGAGAGTGAGTAACACAAGGAGAAACAGAGGAAACCTGTACTTACAGTGCGCTGTTTCAGCCCAGAGGTGAGAGCCATTCAAAGCAAACTAACGGTGCTATTGTGCCCAAGTTGATATCTGTGGAGAGAAAAGGAGAGAGAGGGAATAACACGAGGAGGAATAGAGCGAACCCTGTACTTACAGTACGCTGTGTCCAGCCCAGAGGTGAGAGCCATTCAAAGCAAACTAACTGTGCTATTGTGCCCAAGTTGATACCTGTGGAGAGAAAAGGAGAGAGAGTGAATAACACGAGGAGGAATAGAGCGAACCCTGTACTTACAGTACGCTGTGTCCAGCCCAGAGGTGAGAGCCATTCAAAGCAAACTAACTGTGCTATTGTGCCCAAGTTGATACCTGTGGAGAGGAAAGGAGAGAGAGAGTGAATAACACGAGGAGGAATAGAGCGAACCCTGTACTTACAGTACGCTGTGTCCAGCCCAGAGGTGAGAGCCATTCAAAGCAAACTAACTGTGCTATTGTGCCCAAGTTGATACCTGTGGAGAGAAAAGGAGAGAGAGTGGGTAACACGAGGAGAGACTGAGGGAACCTGTACTTACGCCGCTGCCTGTGGAGAAAGAGAAAGCGAGTGAGCACCCAAGGAACGAACTGTGTGAACCAGTACTTACTGTGAGCTGTAATCAGCGAAGAGGTGAGAGCAAAACCAAGCTGAACTAACTGTGCCTGTGTGTCCCAGCCGCTGCCTGTGGAGAAAGAGAAAGCGAGTGAGCACCCAAGGAACGAACTGTGTGAACCAGTACTTACTGTGAGCTGTAATCAGCGAAGAGGTGAGAGCAAAACCAAGCTGAACTAACTGTGCCTGTGTGTCCCAGCCGTTGCCTGTGGAGAAAGAGAAAGAGCGTGAGCACCCAAGGAACGAACTGGGTGAATCAGTACTTACTGTGAGCTGTAATCAGCGAAGAGCTGTTGCCTGTGGAGGAAGAGAAAGAGAGTGGGCACCTCGAGAACGAACTGAGTGAACCAGTACTTACCGTGAGCTGTATTCAGCGAAGAGGAGGAAGAAGGAGGGCGCTACGAATACCTAAGACTCAGGCCGGGGCCCGAGCCCCACGCCCCGGATCCCCGTGGCCCCCTTGCTCCCTGACCTCTTCCCGGCCATAGCCCATCTGGAGGGCCGAGTCAGAGTTTAGTTTTAATTGCCCTTTCCCTATTCCCTAAGCTATTTTTAAATATTTAAATAAAGATTGTTTTATCACTTACTTGTTCTCGTGTTGCTTGGCCATTGGGTCGGGTTTGGGGACCTCCTCGAGGTGGAAGTTGAGAAGGGGTGTGGCTTAGTTAAAGCATAGCCAGCCCCTGGGTGTGACATAAACACAGACTTTGCATGTGAAAAGAGTAAGTATTTACTTCGTAGGTGTATCTGCTGTTGGGTCTAATATAGTTTGCAATCTTTCAAATAAAAGGGTCCTTTGAAATGATGCATTAGATTGTGACAGGTGTACAAAACAGAAATGTGATGCAGAAACTTGTACAGATCAAAAATACAGTTAAAAATAGGGGGAAGGGGGGAGTAATGAAAGTTAGAGTAAGTCTTTTATTTAAAAATAAAACTGTGCAATGTGTATGACCTCTCTAAACGAAACAAAACAGGTAAAAAGTGGAAACGTTTAAATATTAACCAGTAGATGGACAGTACTCATGGAGATGGGCAAATGTTGTGAATGTTTTTCTTTTTAAATACTCTTACCTGTTATTTATCCTGTATTATGTAATGCACTTTGAGTAAAAAGAGGAACTTTGGAAAAAACAGCTTATAGGGAGTAGAACTTTTCAAAGTAGCAACTTTGCCCTTTAGATGCTGCTAAGGAAGACCTTAGGTAACACTTTAGAATATAAATATAATTGGATTGTAGTGGACACAATTTTATATATATATATATATATATATCAGATCAGATAATTGGTCTGACAAAAGAAATCACTAAGAAATGCTGGGGTTTTGTTTTTTTATACATGACACTCTACCTCTCATTCAGTTTAACATGATTTATATGTTAGGAAGTGGGTTCTCATTATATGTCATGTTCATGCCTAGTTAAGATCTAATTTTAACCGCATTAAACATATGCATGCTCTTTGAGATCCCTTATAATATTAATATTGCAGCGTGGGCTCTTGTAATGTGGGCATATGTGAAAAGTAATCACTAATGCATGCTTTGTGGACTTGCATGTGTACCGCTGGACTCCTGTATTTATTTACAGTACTGTAGTATTCATTCTGAATTCAAACTGGGCTCTGACCTGCTTTCTCAACCTCTCCGGACTGCACACAGGTGCTTTCTGCAATTGGTTTTGTATTCCTTATACAATCTCTGACATTACTGAGGCCTGATATGCTTTAGCTGTGGATAGAATATTCTGACTGATGATCTCACATGGAGATTTTGGAGTACTGCTATTATTTAGCACAAACGAGGCTGGATGATGACAGACAATCCATACTCAAAATAAGTCTGTTCGAATTCAGTGCAGACAATAACAGAAACGGTCAGTTTAGTGATGTTTCTGAAAGAAATTGCTGCTTTTGTTGTGCACCATATTCATTTAAAGAGCTGTATAGTACAATGGGTAGAACAAGATGCTTGACTCATTGAGCTCATACGATAATGCTGATTTTTCTGACAGTGGTTTCAGGCTGTTGGGCTCAAACAATGTGAGTCAACCCAACCCATCTTTCATTCGTCTAATTGTCCACCCACACTTTTATTAAATTCTGACTCAACACAGGACTAGAATTCCTCCAGTTTTCCTCACTGCCCTGACATAGAAGAGCCAAGCATGTCGTTGCACTGTGAACATGCTGCTCAACTGGCTTTTGTAGCCTTAGTATACAATATGTAGTGCAATGAGGACTTCAAAATATGGTAGTTATGTAAACATTGATGTTTAGAATACTAATGCTAATAACAAATATCTAGATTTTCCTTATTAGTGGATAATAGTACACAAGTGTCCAATCTTAACATACACCAAGTAGCTTCCTCTAAATTTCCTCTGGATTCAGAAAATTAATTGTATGCACTCAGCATTTTCATTTCTTCCCCCTCTTCTCTGTGTTTCTCTTTTGTTTTGTTTCTTTCAGATCCTCTTCATTTCTAGAAGCCATTTGGCTGTTGTGCAGGGTTGTTGAATGTCACCCTGAGCCTCACAGGGCGTTTGGGCCATGTGCAAGTGCCTTTCTGACTGGGCCTTGAACAAGGAGGTGCCGCTTGTATTTTCCCCTAATTGGGTCGGAAATAATCGCATTTCACTGCTGAATGGCTAAGCCATAGCAGAGTGGAAAGAGGGTGACAGGCTTGTCTCACAGTCTCATGGGTCCTTATGCTGCTGCAACAGCTGCTCGGCTCAGTGCTGCTAACCTCCAGCCATCTTCTGTGACAAAAACAACAAATAAACACTTGACAAGGTGCACTACCATCTTAACTGGGAATATTTTCTGCAATCCCTTAAAGCATGTGAATCTGATCAGTTCCTGTCTGATTAGCTGTTTAATGACAAGGTGGTGAAACCAGGCGCCATGATTGTGAATCTGCAACAACCCAGAGCTTTCTATTTTAAGAACAAGCCCTTCAGTCAACTGTAATATGCTGTGTTAGATTTCACAAATCATGAACCAAGCATGAGGAGTTATATATGGATAAATATTTCTGCCATCTTAAAGAATTGCCACTTAAAATCTTACACAATTTACCAGAGGTGGAAAGTAACGAATTACATTTACTCGCGTTACTGTAATTGAGTAGCTTTTTTGTGTACTAATACTTTTTAAAGTAAATTTTTAAATCTGTAATTTTACTTTTACTTAAGTATATTTTGTTTAAAGTATTGTACTTCGCTACATTTTAAAACACATTAATTACTGAGTAAAAAAAAAATCGCTCCCTGGAAACTACGTCAGTAAATAATGGGCAGGAGGGCAAACTGGCGCTAAAATCAGAAGAAAGATGCAGACGGTAGTGGTGGAAATTATGATTCTTTCTAGAGATTCGTTCATTTTCAGTTCGTTCACCAAAATGATTCGTTCAGTGATCATTTCTTGGTATTACACAAAATATGCCAGCAGGTGGCGAAAAAAGAGTGTATTATGTGTTATGTCTTTAGTCAACGAACGTATTCACTTGTTACAAAAACTGATCTGGCTTTATTAAAATGTGTGTATAATCGCATTCAGTATATAAAGTCTAATTAAGTTGTTCAGATGAACAAAGCACAAGGTTTTCTTGCCTAATTAGCATTTTAATTGTTTGGTCAGACAATTTGTATATTATATATTCACATTTTAAATCGGGGATTAAACGTGGAGTTGCTAAATATCAAAACAAGCGTATGTGCACAGTAACTGTAACTGCGCTTTGCATTTTGCGAGATTGACATGCTAAATGGCAGACTAACCCAGTTTACTCATTAATTTTGTTCACAAACGAGATAAGCGATGTACCAGTTAATTTCATTCACGAACGACATGTATCCGTTCATTCAGGTTCACGAATGACATGTGTGCCAGTTCAGTCATTTCATTCAGGAACGAGATGTACTAAATCATTCAACTCGTTCACGAACGATAAGATCTCTAGATCTTGTTCAGATTCATATGAAACTCGTTAATTGAAGGGCGTATTCGCTCACTACATTCAACAAATCACATGCTCTGTCACATCTCATACTCAAAGGCTATTGGCTCGAGGTTGTAACTCTTTGACAGGATGAAATGGTTGTTACTCGGTTCACTGAGCTGCGCATGCGCTGCTTATAGCGCCGCACTGCTGTGGAGGGAGTAACTTCAGTGAACGAGAAATATGAGTCAGTGGATTGCGTGAACGAGAACGATTCGTTCACCTAAAAGATTCATTCAAAAAGAACGATTCGTTCACGAACGACACATCACTAGCAGACGGTCAAAACAGGCGTTAGTGGTGCAGACACCGCTGAAAACGAAACCCCGTCATATTCTGAAGTTGAACTCGAAGGAAATGAAGTGAACCCATGGCCATATGTATGCTCTATTATGCAGTGTAAGCTGTACTTGCCTAGGAAGACCAAACTAGCAGCTTATAAAATCTCGACAAGACATCAACCCTTCGCAAGAATGTAGAGGCAAGAGGTTTTGCACAAATTAGCCAAAAAGACAGTGGTGAGGAGTGTGCTATATATATATAGTCTGCGATAATATCATATTTTTTGTTTTAATGATGTGCGCGCATTTATAGTGCGTTCTTTCACTGTGTGATTCAGTCTCCTAAAATGCATTTAGAATGATCACAAAATTGAAGATATAGGGGCATAAAATTAACATATTTATATAATTTCATATATTAAATCAAAATCACACAAAGAATGCCATCTTTTCCTCAAAAAATCATCATGAATATATACATACATATATATAACAGTTCAGTAAACAAGTTAATTAAGAGACTTGCGTTTTAGACACCATATTGCCTTTTTTAGTTCTATTTCTACAACAGAAAATAATTCCAAACACAGTCACCAAAGCACAGTTTTGCGTCTCTGAGCAACGTGACAGTGTTTCGTTCCTGAATGAATCAACAGTTTAAATGATTCGGTTCAATCGCAATGACTCACTTATTAACAGTTACTTGCTGACACATACTGGCCATTTTAATTTCACATTTAAAGTATCATTTTTTAAATAATGAATTTCTTATCATTTCAAATGAGTATTCAACATTTTATGTCTTGTATATCAAAACATTATTCATGCATTTGTAACTGCAGGTTAAATGCATTCTTGTCCTGCACTAAACAGTGTAATACATCTAAATGCCACTTCCAATGAATCTTCTGCATTTCCTCTGCATTAAAAGATGAGTTTGTTGATACTTATTTGCCTGGTAACAGCCCAAATGTTTTATTATTCTAAATAACTGATTCCTTTAATTAAAAACAACTAGTTTGAGATTAATAGACCTATCCCAGGGGTGTCAAACTCAGTTCCTGGAGGGCCGTAGCCCTGCAGAGTTTAGTTCTAACCCTACTCCAGCACACATATCATGTAGTTTTCAAATAAACCTAAATGATTAGATTAGCTGGATCAGGTGTGTTTAATTAGGGTTAAATCTAAACTGTGCAGGACTGTGGCCCTCCAGGAACTGAGTTTGACACCCTTGGCCTGTCCCATTTTTGACTCCCTCCCACTGTTAAAATGTAACTAAGTAATTTTTACTCTGAGTAAATTTTAAATGAGCTACTTTTTACTTTTACTTGAGTTGATTTTTAGACTGGTACTTTTACTTGTACTTAAGTAAAATTTCATTAATGTAATGGTACTTTTACTTGAGTAGAATATTTTTGTACTCTTTCCACCTCTGCAATTTACTATTGTTTAGTCATTTTATGAAGATACAATACAAAATTTAATACAATAATTCGATCCCGATGCTGAATTCAAATATAATTGTCCTGCATTGTTAAACAATGTTCATTAATGCAATTTGATTGCATTTAATATTAAAGCAACATCAAGGCTGGTATTAATTGTTTGTCTTGCATGTCCTGCACTGTGGAGATGTGTGATATTATCATTCTAGTCATTATCACCCATAATGCCATAGCAACCCCCTAGCAATGACCCCAAACACACTAGCTATGTAGCAACCACTCGAAAGCAGAATATCATACTTGAGGTTCACACGCTTGACTCAAGACAACAAGAAATTGCCTAGTAACCATTTACAGTGCCCTATACCACATATACTCTTATATACTCTTACCTATACTCTTGTAAATACTCACAACACCTTAGGAAATCCCTAGCAACCTCAGAACACCCAACCAATCAACCACTCTCTCTCTCTCTCTCTCTCTCTCTCTGTCTCTGTAGCAGGCGTGGCGCCCCCTGGAGGTGGGGATCAGTGATATTAAACATGCTCCCCCATGGCCATCATCACAGGTGTCGAGCCATCGCGGAGGAGCCAGAGAACGACCGTGAGGAGAGGATTCTGGCAATATTGGGGATCATCGGCACGGTGCTCAACCTGCTGGTGGTCATCTTCGTCTACATCTACACCACCTTCTAAGATCTTAAGGGACAGGATTCCCTCATCTGAAGAAATGGCAGTTAAGCAGAGGAGAACAGACTGGCATCATTTTTCATCACCAAAAACCATCAAGCAGTGCCTGACCTATTCAATCAGTCGAGAAAACACAAGCATTACATTCAAAACCACTCTGAGACCTTTTCGTTTCAGTTAGTATGAAAGATCGCTTACACGGTTGTTCATTATTTGTATATCTGTTCATGGTTCATATAGTCTTGATTATAATTGCATGTTCTCTGATTTCTTACGTACAGTAAGTATTATATGCTATTTCAGATGTGTGTGAGTTTCACTTAAAGCTGACCTTTCTACTGGGTCTGGAGCCAAGCAAAATGAAGCTCCAGATGTTGACGATCTGACATGCAGAAATAAGAGTGGGAATGGTTATTGAGTTTCTTGTTTTATGTTGAATTGTCTCTATATAAAGCACAACAGAGCAGAATGCCACAACGATGTCTTGTTCTCAGGTGTTTAGCTGGGTTAGTATAGGAACGCTTACTTGAAAACTGAAGGCACATTGACGACAGTCAGTCTCTGTTGTTGCAGTCATGCACGTAATGTCTGGTCTCGATTTACACTTTCTACTTAGTGTGCTTTTTGCAACTAAAAACTTAAACTTGATTAAAACACTGTTGCAATAGTTTTGTACAACAAAAATGGTTTGACAGTCAGAGAAATGTGAAATGAAAGAGAAAGATGGCAATAGAAATGTGCTTTTATAACATCATAATACAAGTTTTGACTGTTGAAATGGGCTTTTAGCTTCTTCCTCAATGTTTCGAAAGTTGAAAAGAGGATTGATCTGATGTTTCTTGTAATAAAAATGAAATATATGATTTTTTTTCCTTTCTTATAGCTCAAAAGGAGATGTTAGACAGAATGACTAGAGTGGCTCAGCATTCGGTTTCTTTGTGTGGATAAAAAGATGCAATGGAAATGAATGGTGACTGGCTTACTTTCAGCTTAACATCTCCTTTGTCTTCCACTGAGTTATACAGGTTTTAAACAACACAAGTTGAGTAAATGATGACAGAATTTTCACTTTGAGAGAATCGTCCCTTAAAGCATTTATTATTTATTTATTGAGTTCATTAAAAAAACATCACAGAAAACTAAGCATTTATTATTCGAAAGGGAATCCCTAGGAATTTCAGAAACAACAAAAGCACTCAGTGTAGCTGATTTTATAAATTAAGCCCTTTGGCATATTGTGTTTTCTGGTACACAGTGTAAAAAAAAAACTAACAACAAAATATATATATTGCATTACCATGATGTCTGAAGTTAAACAAAAGTGTTCATTCGGATGGGAAGATGACGGAGGGAATCGTCAGTAAAATAAGTGGAGGGGGAGAGCAAGTGAGCTGCACCACTGAGAGCTGGAAAGCCTGGAGCAAACACAAAGCCATCTGCTCTCCTCACGGACAGAGGCATTTCCCAGCTTCCCTACGCCATGTCATCTCCATACTAAGAAACCATTGACAGCCTGCAGCAGCAAACCCGGAGATCACTGCAAACTTTACTTAATGGCTTAATAATTGAATATTCTATCACTTACTGAAGTTTAATCTCCTTCATTAAGTCATATATCTCCTAAAACGCGGACAATAAATGTTAATTGGACGAGCCTTTCTCTTTCCGCGCACAAATTCTAATGTCAGGAGAGTACAGTTAATGGCAGGCTGTGTAGCATAAATTTTACTTGCATTTCTTGCATTTTTTTTTTGCATTTGTTATTTAATGACAAAATGCAAACTTAATATCAAATGTATGCATTACCATTCAAATTAACTTATGTATTTGAACACAAATAATTCCTTAAAATAGAAAAGGCAAATAACACAATGTTGGCAATTTGTACAGAGATTGTGTTAAAAGCATTTCACTAAACTTTGAACCTTGTCATCCAAGAAAACTGACAAACGTATTTGTATTTAGTTAATGGGGAAATATAAAGAGGAGTCCCAGATTTTGGTATTAGGGCTGTAAAACTGCAAACTTTGAAAATAACAAAAAATATCAATGTCCATTTGTTGAATAAGGAAAAAATTAAATAATAATAGTTTCAAGACCTATTATGTAACCTATTCATGGAAAGTGCCTGCTTTATTTAGTTTTCTTTTTTGAGTTTTACTGAATTAAGACTGTGGATGTATGAGGATTAGAAATTAATGTTCCCATATTCGCATAGTCCCATATGCAATATCTTTTAAAGCTGTAGAGCCCCCGTCAGCCTCAGACCTCAATCTTTAAAATGTAAAGGCATTTATAAATTTCCGCATGACCACTGTCATTTTAAGACAGACTGCATGTCCTCTTCCTGAACCCTCAAGAAAACAGGACTTTGAAACAGTAAAACCGTGAGAGTGGATTCATAGGACATGAGGGAACTCATGTTTATCTGATTTTAATAGTCCTGCACAGGTACAGAAGAGCACAGAGCACCTTCTCACAGGTTAGGCATCTCGATGGAAGCTGGATTCTGAATTATTGACAGTTTTATTATTATCATAATGACATGTCAGCCCTTCTTAACACATTGGCACTCAAGCACCACACACACACACACACACACAAACACACACACACACACACACACACACAAACACACACACACACACACACACACACACACACACACACACACACACACACACACACACACACACACACACACACATTACATGCATCTTTCCCTGTGTAAAATAACTACAAGGCCTTTTCCTTCATTACTGAAGCGAGAAATTCCCTGAAGCTAAATGTGAAAAGCACGTAAAAAAAAAAAAAAATGGATGGGTAAATTAAATTCCAAGTTTGGTGAGTTTTGCGTGGGCAAGACACACATTTTCTGCATGAAATGTAAACTCCTCTTAACGAGATCATGCCGTTATATAATTCAACAGCATAATGTAGAAGTAACACTGCTGGGTAGCACTCACACACAGTGGTAAAGCACTCAAATAATATACTGTTATGGTAAAAATGTTACATACACTTTGCCGGATCTGCAAAATGTTAAGTATTTTACCAAAATAACTTTCCTGCTGAAATCACAAGGAAAATCTATATTTCAAATTAGTAACAAAATCTGAAATGATTTGGCCCGTGAATGTTGTTTCTTATGCTAATGCATTAATAACGTTTAGAAGCTTATTTTTCAGACTAGACCAGCCAATGCATGTCCTTACCAAAAAGTAGTATACATCGTTTATTTTAAGTATACTTAAGTAAAGTTCAAGTATATTTTTAAATATACTTTATGTAGCAAGTACACAAATATCAGTGTTCTAGTAGTATACATGTAAGTGCACTGTTCCAATACTCCTTGGGATTAAATTGGCCCACTTTCTAGTATATAAAAGTATACTTCTAAGTATACTTTAAATATAACAGTTGCAAACTTTGAGTACACAACTAGTTTACGTCTATGTTTGTAGTTTGTAATGCAATTATACTAAAAGTGAACTTAGAGGTATACTGATATTTTACTAATTAAATACTTTGTACACTTTGAAGTATAGTTTCAGTAAGCTACTAGTTTAGTAGTTTTATACTCAAAGTATAGTCATAAGCTTTCAGTGAAGTTTCAGTGAAGTTTAAGTGAACTTTACATCATACTTTAAGTATACTATTATGTCCTTATTTAGGTTTTAATTTGTATATATTTTGTTATATGAATATCTGAACATACAAATCATCCACAGAAAATACAGGGTACCTGCTTGTAAAGAAACAAACAAACAAAAAATTCTAGCTTCATACATTATTTAAGTTTCGTGAAAAAATAAATAACATTTTGAACAAAAAAGTTGAAAAAAGACTATGATTTGGATTCAGAATGAAAATCAAAATGTAGATGGAGTCGATCAACCCCAAAGCTTTGCTGTTGTTATTACTTCTTCATCGGTCGACATTTTATTCCATAACGTTACAGCTTTAATGCTGTTTCATGTCAGATGATCGTGTTAGATTACATGTCTTAGCATCTGTTGTTTCTTTTTCTTCTTCACTTGTGTTTTTTTTGGAAATTCTGTGCAGAAGATGTGTACTAGCGCCCTCTACCATATAATAATGAAAAAACGAATTCTAGGAGTATACTAATAGCACACTTGAATAAACTTATTTTTTGTAAGGGTATGTGCAGTCATAAGTGCGAGTCTCAGGTTTCTCTGGGAATTGGAGCTTCTAACGGCAGGTGCGTGAAATCTGAAATATACTATATCCTCCATAGATATGTAGGAGGTAGATTCCATGCACAATCTACTGCTTTTGATCTACTGTTTTACACAAACTTTATAGTAAGAATGTATTGAATTTCAGATGCAGTGATGGCATTCTAAAATGCGGTGCTCAACTTTAGGCAGTTGTGGCCTAATGGTTAGTGAGTCAGACCTATACCCTGAAGGTTGCGGGTTTGATTCCCCATACTGGCAGACAAGTTAGTTGGGGGAAGTAAATGAACAGTGCTCTCTCAAAAACCCAACATGCTCCTTGGGTCCCACAGCAAAAATGGTTGCCCACCACTGTGTGTGTGCACTTAGGCTACGTCAAAAACTATATAATACCCATGACATGTTACTCGTATAGTTTTGAATGGGGAAAGATGCAACACTCAATATGGCTACTCAATCGCAGGAAGCCCCGCCTTCTGAATGTAAGAGCCAATCACTAATCTGTAAAGTCAGCGCATCACTGCTGCTGCCGTTAGAAGCATCCCAGTTGCTATAGAAACAGTCAGCATTCTGAGATGTGCTCTTAGGGCTGCACATGCACACTGGCTGATCTGAAAAAAACATTGTGATAACGCTATTTGAGCAAAAGTAACAAAATTTATGACACAGTTGACATCAGATTTCTTTTTTTATTTCAAATATGAAATGTAATCGTAAGCTTAGTGAACAGTTTTAGACAATTTGATGTTTCCCAATTCGATTGCATGCCCGAGAGATGTTTCAAAGATGGCCACCAAGTGACATGACTTGTCTTATAAGGACTTTGGCTATGTTTACACTAGTGTGTTTCTGTTTTAAAATGCATAACTTTTGCTACAGTTACCTGTTGTATACACTATTCAGGTGTTTTCGACTCTCGAAAACTGAGACTTTCGAACACGCTGCAGACCACATTTTTGTTTGAAAGCTCTACAGTTGCGTTTCAGTGTAAATGAACCAAAATGGAGAAAATAATAGTGTGGCTCCCACTGATCTATATATATACGACTGGATCGCTCATCGCATTCTAAACTGCCAACAGACAGTGAAGCCACCGGAAGTGTTCGATCCGCCATCTTACTAATCCCTACCAACAGAGAGCACCATTGAGTTACATTCAAACCGCTGACCTAAAATAACTCGATTTGAAGCAAATCAGTCAAACTTGACTCGTTTTTATGTTACGTGTAAAAATTAATGTTTACTTCAGATGTTATCTGCAGTATTTATGGTCTTTAGGGGCAGGATAAGCGATATATTTAAATCGTTTAGGTGAGTGTGTCTGCTGCGCACTGACAACACAAGTAACGATCCAACACAAAATATACCTTATTTCTTTATGAACATAATTATTCAGGAATTATTAAACATTAACGTATTAGTATCAGAAATGAATTTTAATATATTACAATGAATAATACAATCATGTTGTTAAAATGGCTCTATAATGAAATTAAAAGCTTAACTTACTATGTGGGAAATAAAGCTTTATGTCTTTAAATCCGTACTGTATATAGTCAGGTATTTCTCTGGATAAATTCAGATTTCAGAACGAGCACTTGGTCGTTTGTTATATGTGTTGAGGTCGTGTCCGTCTGATGTTTATCATGTTTATGATGCTTACTACTGTAATGAACATAGCTTTTTAATAAGTAGGGGAAATTCCCAACATTTAAAAAATAACGTTTACATGCCTAGGGTATTTGCATTGTAATAATGTACAGAGATACTTCATATATATAAACGCTGACTTGTTAGGTGATGTTTTCTCATCAAAATCATACAAATTCCTATTAATTCAATAGAACGTTTTTGCACACTAGGGATTACCAATATGGCGGCACGGCGGCTTCACTTTAATGACGTCATGAGCAATCCAGTTCTATATTATAGATCAGTGGTGGCTCCCAACATTCACTCTGTGTGTCCTTGACAACCGCGTAAACAATAACATCATGCACATTTTTGTACATGCACGAATGGTCATGTGACATGTTTTCGGTTGTGTAGTTTGGACGGAGATCGTTTCTGAAATGCAGTGAAGACGCAAGTGTAGACAAGGATAGTTTTTCTTCTCGAAATGCTGTTTTAAAACGAGAACTCACTAGTGTAAAAATTGCTTTAGATGGGTTAAATGCAGAACACAAGTTCTGAGCATAACATACTTGGCTTGCACGTCATGTCACTAACTTTTAAAAAAAATGCATCTTTTTCCATTCCACTTCATTGCATCTTGAGTTTTTAACCACATTTTTAACTTACCTTAGGCCAAAGCATTTTTAGCCAGCGTTTAGCTAGACTCATGGTGAATTAAATGTTTCTCCAAGCATTATTTTTTCTTATTAATATTCTCATCTGTCATCTGGTATAAACATGGATACTTGTAGACCAGCAGTATTTACTTCTGCTGTTGTTGTTCAATTAATCATTGTTGTGCACTGACTGTTGTTACTGTAATTATTTCACATTATCATTATTTTCTGGGCGATTCCAAAAAAAAAAAAGCTGAAAGGTGTAGTAGAGGCATCTCCATCCATCATTGTCCTCTCCTCTACTGACCCCTGGGTTATAGCACACTGACCTCTGACCTCTTATTATATTCCAAGTACTCATTAGAAACATGTCCAGGTGAGTGCAAAGTGGGCATACTGCTGTAATTGGCCATTATAACATTTCAGCCACTTCTGACACCTCCCTCTCTCTCTTTGCCGGATCCCTGAGGCCTTACACAATTAGTTCTGTGTCAGGCTTCATCAGAGGAAAGTCTCTTCTGTTAATCCACAGCCTGGTCTACAGGGCTCAATACTTTCTGCACTGAAAGCAAGAATATAATTCACCTTCAAAAGTCACAGCACTTTCCAGAAGAGCATAGGGCATTCAGAGCGATCCTGTTTCACTCTCTTTGGTCCTTTTGGAAAATAAGTGTGCTTAATTTAACTAAATGTGCACGTGTAGTATACATAAATGTTAAAAGTAATAAAAAAAATAAATAAAAAAATAATAATAAAATATTCTACTTGCAAGTAAAATAATATTAATATTAAATTAAAGACCACTTAAGTGAGAGACATGACTATGTTTCTCAGCACACTTAAGCACACTTTTAAAAGTCCAATTAAAAGATTTAAAGTACAATTTAAATCATTATATTTTAATAATCTTTTATCTGTCATGTTATTTTGATGTAAAGACCAACACACTAAAGCACATGTAAAGTACTTGATTAGTTTAACCTGGGATTTGATATTACATTTAAAGTTAAAATATTTTAAATGTACTAAATACAGCTTCGTAATTTTATGTGTAATTATAATATTTAAAAAAAAATTAAATAAAATATCTATGGGACATACAAGTTTCAGTAGAAATTACATTAAAATATTTTAGTTTAACGTAAATGTTTGTCAGTATATTCAGCAATAACTTTGACCATATTTAACATATTTAAAATTAATTCTAGAAGTAATTATGGAATTACATACATATATAATATGTCATTTTTAAGTGAGTCAAAAAACACTAACTGCATTTCATATAATATAATATATTTTAATTTTATTGTAAATAGCACACATATAAGTGTCTGAAAATATCACATTCAGTTTGCACTTAACTATATTCTTTCTATAAGATGTACTTTCTTTAAAAAATTATGCAAAAGTGTACTTCTTTGCATTCCAAGCTCTTGATAACAAATGAGTTTCAAAAGGAAAATTATACTTTTTGGATCCATCAAATACTTCTTCTTTAATAAAGATAAATGTCTTTTCCTCCAATCAATCTTCATGCCTCCAATCCTATTGAGTAAACAAAGCCCTTTGAAACCTTATGGACTATTCAGGTCTCTGTTGGCTTCTCACCAGTCAAAGGCTGTGGTCAACCAGAAACTTGGACAGAATGTATTGGTGATGTCAGCTGGAGTCTTTCCATTCCTGATCTTAACTCCAGTCCAAAACCAGCACAGATGACCAGATGATGAATGTGACATCCGTCCATGTTTGTAGAAGGACTCTCCATTCATCCAGAGGGACATACTGAGTGTAACGTGATTCCTTTGTAAGAGGACTTTGACACAGGAGACATGGGGGATATGTACAGACACGTGCTGCGGTCAGTGAAGAGTGGACATGAAGACGTTAACGCTGGGTGTGCAACGAACAGGAGAACTGTGGGTCAGGAGGACATACTTAAGGTAAAATAAGATCAGACAAACATTAAATCAGAAGCAGAACATACATCAATGCTTTCCATTACAGTGAAGAATACAAAAAGAAAGACTAATGTGGACATCTGTGATGTTTTTCATCCAAATTTTATTTCAAGGTTATTTTTTTAAAGCCTCAGTCTCAATGTGTTTGTATGTGAGAAGCGTCTCTCCATTTAAACAATGTGTAGAATTGTTGTGCTGTTGACTCTAAACCAGCAGTTACCACATCAATTGCCATCACCACTTGCCTTCAATGAGAAATGACTAATCCTGGATTTTGCAATAAACTATAAAAATGATACCGATGACAATGAAAAAAAATCCTTCATTCCCTTATTCCCTAAAATTCTATTAATTTTCTCAAGCTGCTCCAATTGATCTGTTCTGTTCAGTGAAAAACTTGGTTTTACTTTGTTTGTTAGTGCCATCTAGTGAATATGATGCACAATAGCACACATTCATCACAAATTAAAAAGGGGTTTCACATTTGTCAAAGAAAGAATTTGTCAGGAACATTTCATGTCATGCACTAAACACACACACACACACACAAGCTTAAATATTCTTAAAGAGTATAAGTATTAATAAGTATAAAAAATATAAATAAGTAGTAAATTAATTAATAAATAATTTAATTTATTTTAATGTATTAATCAATATTTAACATTATTATCTAATATGTTTATGTTTGATATAAAGCTAAGTATTATTTTACACACACACATTGTGTTTTCCTGTTTTATGGGTTCATTCCATAAGCATAATGGTTCCCTTTCAAGGGAACTTCGAACTGCATCCTCTAGGGGTCACTATGGGGAACACCTCGTCGTGACCTGTGTCTGAAGCATACATTGAAAAAACACCAACAAGTTGGCCAGCGACAGCCTCGTCACTACCGGTGGAACTATAGAATAAATAGGCACCGGGAGAACATGTCATATTCTTCTTCGTCTTCACTGACTTTTCTTTTTGAAGCGTGCATTTGAACGTGGTAAGAGCAATCTTTCTCTATCAATCATGGCGACTTCTACCAAAGCATTTAGACAGTATGTGCATCCGTATCATCATTATTTGACACCCGATGAGACACACAATATTTGCGTTTTTTGTCTGGTTGAAGAGCACGCATGCGATGTCCTTGAGGGAGCAATCTGCGTGCATTGCGAGTGTTTTTCAATGCAAAAGCTCCGCTCTCGTTTGTTTCTCTTTACGAGGAAAGAGGGGCAGCCATCTGCTTCCCGCAGTTCAGGAACCACTGCTGCTGAGGCACGGAGGAGAATAAGCTCATGGGGATCACAGGTGGAACTGGCTGAGGAGTTTAGAGAGGGACTTTCCCTCTCGCTCTTATCAGCTGTGGACGAGAGAGAGTTGCCGAAGGATTATGTTATTTCATTAACACTTTCCGATCCAGAGGCTAGTGCTCTGCTGGGTTCAGACCAGGAAGAGCAGGAGATGTCCGAGGATGGCGAAGAAGCTGAGGCTGTTGGAGGTTATGGATTGCGCTGCGGCAAAGTTGGACTTATAATGGAAGTGTGCTAGCAATTTGCGAGAATCTTCTTGTATAATGCTGTCTCAGGCAGTGCACCCGTCGCCTCAGACGATTGTATTTGAGCTTGAATCTCCCGTTCAGTTTGGCACCTTTGCTATAGTGTTCTTGTGGTTCAGTGGTAGATCATTGCGTTATCTGTGCAAAAGGTTTTGAGTTCAATTCCCAGGGGAACACATGTTAAGTAAAAAAAAAAAAAATGTTAGCCTGAATGCACTGTAAGTCGCTTTGGATAAAAGTGTCTGGTAAATGTAAACATCTATGCTTAGGAAGCTTTAAGTACACACGCTAAACTCTGTGTACTTTCTGAAATCCATATGTTGTAAGTGTGCACGCTGAACACTTTGTGCACTTTCTAAAATCGATGTAAGTGGCAAGTGTGCACGCTAACACTTTCCACACTTTCTAAAATTCAGTTTTGTTCCCTTTCTTAGAGTTGGTTAGACCTTGGTTCCTTGGGCTTCCCTCAACCGGTGTGTTTTTAATAATACGTTTCAAGCATTGCTTCCCTCAACATGCAGGGCTATCGCTTCCCCTTAAGCACCTGGAGTGCCACGAGAGCCCCTTAGAACAGTATCTTAAAATCCATGTCCAGTTCCTTCAGCAAGCTTATGCAAGAGCAAGAGATAGCCCCTGTGTGACAGGCCAAGACTTAGTGTACTGCTAGGGTCTTGATCGTATCCCTTTAAAGGAATCTATCTTGATTCAAAGCCTCGAGCTCTACCCCGGGCCCTGGAGTCTGGCCCTAACAGATAAGTTTGGGTATGTAGCCAAGAACTTTGGCAGTAAAGGGTAATGTCACGGACAGCCGTCTAACATCCGAGGGGCAACCCCCATTGGTAGAGTTGATACCTAGTACTCGCCATGGTTCTGGCCTGCACTCCCCCCGGCATGGTTGCATGGGTATACTGTTCCCCATAGCGCCCCCTAGAGTACGCAGTTCGAAGTTCCCTTCGAAGGGAACTTCTCAGGTTACAAATGGAACCATGGTTCCCTGAGTAGGGAATGAGACACTGTGTCCTCTAGCTCCCTGCCATGCTTCGGACACAAGCTTCAGACGAAGAAGTGAATGACGTGTTCTCCCGGTGCCTATTTATTCTATAGTCACACTGGTAGTGACGTCAGGGGCCGCCGCCGGCCAACTTGTTGGTTTTTTTTTCAATGTATGCTTCAGACACGGGTCATGATGAGACATTTCCCCATAGCGACCCCTAGAGGATGCAATGTCTCGCTCCCTACTCAGGGAACCATGGTTATAAATGTAACCTGAATTGTTTTTCTTCTGTACAAACTGTACTGTATTTTTTATCCCCTTGCTCTAAACCTACCCCTTGCACAATACTACATCAGATCTCGTTTCCTAATAAATAACAACAACAACAAAAAAAACTCTTACTATCCTTGTAGGGAGCTTTGGTCCTTTTAAAGTAGGGAATACGAGACAGGCACACACACACACACACACACACTAAGTATAAGAAATAAAATAAATCATTCTAATTCAAAAGCTGAAGAAAATATTAATGAGATCATGTCATGCATTCCCTGGAAATCAAACCCTTGACTCTGGTGTTGCTAGCGCCATGTTTTACTGTATTCAGTGTATTAGTACCTCAAAACAACATTGGTCTGATGTGAATTAAGGAACATGTTGCTCTCACAGGAACAGCCCACAGACATCTGTACTCCAGCAGAGGCTGGTCAGGAGGAGCCAGCGGCCCAAGAGAGAGACGACAGCAGAGGCTCTGCAGAGAGAGTATTCTGCCTGATCGGGGTCATTGCTATCATCCTCAATCTTCTAGTGGTGGTGTTAGTGTACATTTACACTCCTGTGTGAAGAGAAGTTCATTACCCAACACTTCAGACATCTGGACGGCTTCACTGTCAATGCCCATAATAAAAAGGACTAGACATTGTGTTTGTTATGGTGAGCAGACTGGGAATATACAGTACATATCTCTCATGCCAGTGTGTTGTGTTATATTTGTCTTTAGGATGGCTGTGGCTGACAAAGTAAATGAAGTTTAAGCTAAGCATATATCAGTGTCCTTTAATTACTACTGATTAATGAATGTTAACTGTGGATCCTTCCGTTTTCTACATGCTATTTTCTAAATGCACAAGCTTCTATGAAACCGGGAAATAATCTCTAAATGTAAATATTTGAGACATTTCACTTTCCTGATAAATTTCATAACATCCCCTTAAATATTAAAACCCTTAATGACATCATCCTCTAGGAAGTGACATCATTTTGGAGGGAGAACAACACAAACATCAGGATGGAACACAAATATAAGGATTTGTTGAATTCTGTGATGATTGTCATTTAAGTAAGGTTGTCTCACTTTTAAACGTAAATAAAATTATTAAAACTTATATTCTGATATCATAAAATCAAAATGAAAACATGGTTAAAAGTGTCTTATCTGTAACATTTATATTTACATTAACTACTTTCAAATTGACTTTTACAAAGTGCTTTATTGTTGTTATTTTCCTTTTTAGCTACAATGGCTAAGCTAGTATATATATATATATATATATATATATATATATATGGTAAAAGGCTACATAAATAAAGTTTATTTACAAATATTAAATGCATATTAAATAATGTCATGGATACGTAATAATACATCATGATTTAAACGTGATTGTGGGTAATGTCAACATGTTGTAACATGCTAAAGTAAAAAAAAAAAAAAAAAAAGGTGAGAAGAAGAAGCTTTACATCTGAAAATGTAAATGTTTATCTATCTCACGCTGCTCCGAGAGCCTGAGCTCTGATTGGCTGTCTCTTAGTTACAAGCCACGAGTCACTCTGATTGGCTGAAAGTTATCCACGCATCTCTTTCATTCATGTCAGTCTGGGCTCGAGTCTGGATGAGAGAATGAATGATCGCTCCCCGAAACTCATTGACTTAGATTCAGAGCGAAACAACTTTTGAAAACGCATCAGTTGCATCAATTCACCAGCTCGGAATAACGATGTCAGAACTGTGGAGCTTGTCATTTTGCATGTCAGGAGTTCTTTTTATAACCTTCCTTTCCCTGGAGATCGCAAGTTCCTCATCAGTCAGTCATCAGATGTCTCCTGATCTCATCCATCCTCCACAGACCAGGAGCAGAGCACAGAGACACAGACATCAGATCAACTCCACACGAACACAGACAGATCTGAAAGGGTAAGTGTCTTATTTGAAGTCATCGCAAGAGTCTTTAAATGAAGGAGATGTTTGTAGTGATATTGAATATATCTGAATATATATATATACATTACAATATAGTGAACATAAATGAGATCAGTTGTTATTTATGTATTTTTTTTCTTTTTCTATTGTGTCAGGATAGACACATTTTTTTTGAATCTGATTCCAAAAAGGAATTCCATTAGGAATCTTGTTCACATCTTTTTTTTCATCCACATAATTTGTGGTTAAATGGTTAAATGTGATCTTGAGGCAGTGTAGAAACTAAATAGACCTTTATTTATATTTTGTTGCTTTTCAAATATTTTGAACATAAATGTATGGGATCAGTAATGAATAAACTCAAATCTCAAAAAACTCAAATAAAGTTTTTTTTTTTTTTTTGGGGGGGGGGGGGGGGTTCTCACTAAGTATTCAGATTATAAGTCCAAAAGTATTCTTATTTTATATTATGCCAATAATGCTTGTAATTCCGCTAGCGATTGTTTTCACATCTTTAAAGATTTTTGGATCTTGTGAAGGTATAGTTTTGAACCTTCCAGATAATGAAAATAAACTGAATTCTAATGTAACTGGAATTCCGTCTTTTAGATTTTTTTTTCTTTCTGTGACACTTTCTTTTTGTGATAAGTTTGCTTGTGAAAGAGGTAAAACATCATGTTTACTACACATCTCATTCACTGCTTCCCTAAGTTCAACAACTACCAGCAGTTTATTAGCCCCGGAAACATAACAGAGCACTTTAGTTCAATCAAAGCTCTTTATAGCTCCAGAATGATATGAAAACATTGGCCTGTCTCAGTTCGCAGCAACAATCAGTCAGATGTTTCTCTAGACTTAAACCCGAAGTGTTGATCCTTCAAGCAATGAGGGGAATTCCTGATTATCCTGAAAAGTTTGAGACCTAGTGACTGGTCTTTGTAAGCCATAACAGAGCCTTTGCACCACTGCTCTTCTGTAACATCCCTCCTCCTCAGGACTTCATTCTGCTTTCGGTTCAACTGAGGACATTGACTGTGGAAACATGTCCATCCCGGGGCATCTGGGTTTGGTGGACGGGGGAATATGGTTGCATAGAAGGAGGGTGTTGTTGCGGGGTTTAGTAATGCTAACAGGCCGAACGCAGGTTCAACAGTTCAGAGCTCAGAAGGCCAAGCACATAAAACGGCTTCATTTCAGAGCGCATCAACAGAGCCTTTCACACCTTTGAGATCTCAAAGAGAGACAAAAACATGATTATTTCCTCCTTGATGGAGGTGCCAAGCAAAGTGGGAGCTTTGTGATAATCCAGCAGTTAACCCACATATTTGACCTCAAGGACCGCGGTTGACGTGCTGGAAATAGAGCCGGGGCCTTACTGCACAAACATAAATAACATTTTCAAAATATAAAAGGTTCATTTACAATCTTTATTTTATGGCCTCTGCTTCCACTAATGTGTTGGAGGTGCAGAGGTTTGGAAGATGTAAGATGTTTCTTTGCATTCTGTTCACACACACACACACACACAAAAGAGCTGTAGGCCGAGAGAATGACATACATGTGGGTGCAAAAGCAGCTGGTATGTTTTATTCTAGAGATTATATCCAAATTGCCACATAATTCTTCTTAAATAGTATTAGTGGATTTTACATTTTGTGATAGCAAATCATTTTTAAGGGATTGTTTACCTAAGTATGAACATTATTTCATTATTTACCCATTAGACATTCATTCTTCTGTGAAACACAAAAGGAGATATTTAGCAAAATGTTCAAGCTGCTCTATTCCTGACAGTGAAAGTGAATGTCAATCACGGCATTTTCCACTTGGGTTGTATGCAAAAGAGCAGTTTGGGAACATAAGTGACTAAATAATGACACAACTTTTTTTTTTTTTTTTTTGTGAACTTTCCCTTTAACATGCCCAAATCTTATATATACATATATATATATATATATATATATATATATATATATATATATATATATATATATAAAAAGGTTGTGTCCACCGTAGCCATGTGAGCAGAATAAACACAGACATCTCTGATCACTATCGAGTCTTGCTCTAATGGGAGCCTCTCGGCTCTGTAAACATCACTCACATCTCATTCACAATATATCATTTAGATGTCGACTCGCATTAAAACTCAAACTGGGTATGAGTCGATGGCAACTTTCCATTCTGTCAGTGTAGAAATGTCCCTATTTGGGTCTAACAGGGGCCCAAGTGAAGGGTCAAAGCATTTATTTAGAGATCAGACAGAAGGGTGGTAAAAGGTCTCAAACGAAGAAGAAATCTCAACACAGATTCAGCTTAAAGCTATAGTCCACTCAAAAATAAAAATAATGTTATCCTTTATTCAGTCCATGCTGTCTCAAAACTTATTTTTTTGCCTCTCTTTATATACATAGAATGCAAAAAGAGAAGAAAATTGGACTATTGCTCTTTTACATACAAACAATGTCATTCCGAACTAATTTGTGAACTGAATCATCTGTTTGAGAAGATTTTCCTCAAAGGTTACTCATTGCATGCACTCTTATGAACATGCCAAGGATGGATAGGAAAACCACTTACATTTTGACACAAAACTATTGTATGGATTCAAAAGGCTTGAAATGCAACACTCAATTCAGGACTGCTGATTTATGGTACTTTTGCATCCTTTTCAAAGCTTGAAATCTTCAGTTTTTCCTTTATGTTTCATGAAAGAAAAAAATGATGCACTCTTTAAATAAAAAAAAAAGGTTTCAGAAGGCTATTTGTGCAAAAATGTATTTGTGCAAGAACCATTTCGAGTTCCCCAGAGAACCTTTCAGTAAAATGTTCAAAAAAAGAATCATCGTTTTCTTACTCTGAAAAACATTTTAATAATCTAAAGAGCCCTTTTCACAAAAATTAATCTTTTGTTCTATGGAAAGCTTCCACAAATGTCTATGGAAATGGTTTTTCATAAATGGGGTTTTGGAATGACATGGGGTTAAGTTTTTTTAGTTTTGGCTCAATGATCCCTTTATAGATGCATAGACAAAAACAAATACAGTATGCATAGACTAAAACTAACATTCTCAAGCAGTGTTTTAAAATGCAGTTATAAATGCATGCAACAGAAAATCAACAGAAAAGATGAAAGCTCACATACTGGTTTTATTTAGTGATTTTAGTTAACGCTCCAAATCTCCATGTGCTGAATTAGCTTCAGAAGGTTATAGGTCATTCTGACCTCCACATAGCCTGGATGGCCCATGCTAGCTCTGTCTCAATCAGTTTTTGCTGCTCAGAGAGCGGCCATCCCTCGGCCTGCCAGATCCCAACAGTGTCCCTTCAGAAGCCATACAATAAAGGCACATACTGTAACAAATTAGCAAATCCCTCCCAACACTACAAAAGGGTCAGGTTGATGCACGCCGACTGCGAGTGTTCATGGTCGAGGCTTATGTTGATGTGCTAATTGCCTTTTCTCCCAGAAGCTGCTAGATAAACAAATGCATCCTAGGCATCTGAAGAAAACTCTTAATCCAGCAAAGTTTACCACCAGACGCGACTGCCAGTACCACTGTGGGAAAAACTATATTTCTCATGTGCACTGGCACAGGGAGGTCAGAGGCCTGTTGGGGTTGGGGGGGGGGGGGGGGGGGGGGGTTATAACAAACTCACACTCCCTTTTTAATTTTTATTCATCGGTGCTATTTGCCCAAGCTGAATACAACACGAGGTGAAGGGTCATCTTAAACATAAGGCTATTCACTGAGTCCAATGCATCTTAAGGGGCCCAGGGCCACAGATTGTAAGTCTTTTAAAGATGTGCTTTCAGAAGTGGTTAAAATGTGATTATGCTGGACAGACTGATTTGGCACAGCCTGGAAAGATGAAATAACAGTGAATTTTATTGTGCAGTTTTAAGGAAAAGCAGACTCAATGGTAATGCATTGTGACATATGATGGGCTTTACTTTTTTTTTATCATTGTCAAGCCCAGAATTTCACCTTTTGATCTCTGTCTGTCTTTCTTCAGACCCAACGTTTGTGGCACCAAGTGCTGTTATTCATGGCTGGTCAACCCTAAGACCAAACAATGCACAAAGCGTGAGTATCTTTTCAGGACCATTCAGATTCAGTTTTTATACATTGCTCTTATCTACATAGGAAGACACACACATATACAGCTGCCAGTTTTTAATCGAGTTCAAATCCTCTTCATTTGTCTGATTTTTCAAATGAGCCAGTGAACTGAAGTGTCTGCACAGCTGGGAGCTGTAACAACATAATAAACAGAAGGGAAGGGGAAAAACGTGGTTTCGCAATCTGTTTGATTTGAAGGCCCCCTACTGTCCAACACAATATTCAAAGGAGAAACACTCACGCAGATGATGAAGTCTGTTGATGAAGATTGTTCAGCTTGCATGTTCGTATACAACAGACACATTTAATGAAACGTAATTCAATTTTCAATTTAATGTTTATAAGGTTGCAAAATCTGTTCTTCGTTTGTTTTCCGCTGTACACAGTGTTCATTGTTCCAGTCTGCAGCAGTTATTTGTTCAGTTAGGTAGTTGAAAAATTGGTTATGTCTTTCTTTGTTTTATTGATTGATTTTATTAGGCTTATGTGTGTTAGCTACTGTATATAATATGTATATTACGATCATGCATCTTACTTTCAGCAGTAAAAATGTCCTTAATGTCTGTCCATCTGGACTTCTGACATTGCTCAACTGTAATTAGGCCAAACCTTTGAATGCACAGCTCTGAGCTCTAGTCCAACATTAATCCAGTACCTCAGCTTTCTTTTCTCTTCCTAATCCGTATATAGCTAGATTTACCAACTAATATCTAACCCCTTGACCCTTGTGCCTTTAAAGGGCCAGCACAACTTAAAATAGGGCAAATTTTTCGACTAGAAATTTAGAAAAATCACACTCTGGGTTTTAATCTGGAAAATACTCTAGTTGTGGAAAAGCATTAACAGTTTCTCTATTGTTCTCACAATAGCGAGATGTCATCCACGATGCCATAATAAAGCAGTTTGTCGCCGGTTGAACGTCTGTCAGTGTCGTCCAGGCTTCCATGGCCATCGCTGTGAACACGCTAATGTCACGCCAACCATGAGCACCTGGTTTGAAGCTCATCCTGGTCCCACGCTACCCTCAACTGCCACCACGGCAACAGTTACCATGCCAACTCTCGCATCCACCACCATCCACGGCAACACCTCTGAATCTGCCTCCAGAGATACTAGTCCAGATGCAAAACAGACATACTCATTACGCCGGCAGCCACCCAGGTGAGTGAACTCCTGATAACTCAGACTGGTGTGCTGTAAAGCACATGCATGACTATATTAGGAGTGGAATATTTGCTAACCATGCGTTTTTTATCCAGTTTATAGCAAAAATATATTAACAGTCAATAAATACTCACAGGTCACACTGGTAATGGAAAGCAGTTGGGGGTTTGGTGCCTTGCTCAAGGGCACCACAGTCGTGTTATTGAGGGTGGAAGAGAGTGTTATTCCCTCCCCACACCTGCAATCCATGCCGGTAACGAGACTTAAACACACAACTTTTGGTTACAAATCCAACTCTCCAACCATTAGGCCACAATTACCCCCAAAATCCCAATGGAGAGCACTAACACAGTCCCCCAGTTCTATTAATAATGCAGTTGAGATTCCTACTTTTGGGGAATTCTCAGGAGTCAGCACACCTGGAGAGCCAAGCCCTGGGTGAACCACTGTCTTGATCATGGTGTCTCCCCTGCCAGGTCTTGTTAAAGTATTGTATCAAAGTAAGAAATTCCAGTATCATGACAACATTAGTAAGGTAAGAAATACATTATTTACCTAAATAAAAATGAATAGAGCTAAATACTAAAATTACATTGTAGCATTTTTCTAATTAATTGAAATATTGGTGGGAAGAATAATGGCAGAATTTCAATTCAGAAAGGATTTCTTCATTCCACTTTGTTTACATTCTTTTTATAAAAGAAAAAAAAATTGTATGTGTGTGTTATAAGGACGTGCCTACAGGAGGCACTCTAATACCCCAAATCCATATCTATACTGTAAATAAATACCCATCTGTCAGTACTGTGCATGTGGCTGCATGGGACTTTCAATCATGGCAGTTTCCAAATGGGTTGTATGCAAAAGAGCAGTTTGGGAACAACATAAGTGACTAAATAATGGCACTTTTTTTTTTTGGTGAACTATCCTTTTACATGCTCAAATCTTAAAAAAAAAAAAATAAAAAAATAAAAAAAAAATAAAACCTTGTGTCCGCCGTAGCCATGTGAGCATAATAAACACAGACATCTCTGATCACTATCTTGCTCTAATGGGATCCTCTCGGCTCTGTAAACATCACTCACATCTCATTCAGAATATATCATTTAGATGACTCGCATTAAAAAAAAAACAATTGTGTGTGTGTGTGTGTGTTATAAGGATGTGCCTACAGGAGGCACTCTAATACCCAAAATCCATATCTATACTGTAAATAAGTACCTCTGTCTGCACTGTGCATATAGCTGCACGGGACTTGTGTGTATATCAGTGAAACTAACACATTCTAGAATCTCATTGTTTGAAGCATACTATGTACTCAAAGCTCTCTGGAGGATTCTTCTTGTTTACTGAAAGGTTATAATTCCATTCAAATGTTAAACAACTGTAACATCATTATATACTGATTTTATGTATTTATTTTTTTTTTTTTTCCTTATACGGAGACCTTAAGTAACCCTTATCATCTCACAGCTCATTCTCCACCCTGAAATAAAACATAATGCTATCTCTGATCTCACCTAATGTTTTGCCAAGGTGGATAATGTGGAGTACAAGACATACTGCTCACGCTTAAACCGACATATTTATTGTGATTGGCTGCCCCGCAGGCATAGATGCTTATATTATATTGTATTCAGATGACAGAAGATGCAAAAGAACAAAAGGCTCTGTATAAAAGTCTAATGACTGGAGAGCCACACCTAATCTGATCTCAGATTGATGGGGTAATAAACATCATAATTTCAAGGTCCCTTGGACGTTTTGATCAGAGCTTTGATATTCAAGATGGAATCTACTTGCGGTCTGGAAATGAGATAGAAATGAAGATAGAACGTGTATTTGCAGTCATGTTTAATGCAACTCAAAGGGGTCAGTGGAGATACACAAAACATAACAGGTTAGTTTATCAGGTAATCTACAAAATTTCAGATTTCAGTTTATTAAGCATTTCATGTTTATTTTTTCATGTTTAATAAATTGTCTTTTTGCAAATTAAGCGGTTGTGTGGCGTAATAATAATAATAATAATAATAATGCTTTGGCTGTTGATGATATTATTATTATTATTATTATTATTATTGTTGTTGTTGTCTAAGATGGAAATATATTTCTATTGTAATACAACCACTATGTAAAATTATGAAAATTAAGTATAAATTATTTCACAGTAGTACAATTACAATATTTCTGTCTTAATTTGTTCATTTGCAAAAGTTTAAACCCACAAACTTTTATCATGGCAGAAAACTGCATGGAGAACTTTACATTTCTGTGACAACAACTTTTCCAATGCTGCTTTACTGTAAACTAAGTTGACCTGAGATGCTGAAAACATCAGATCACGGGTTGCTCTTGTGCAAATCAACACAGTGTAATGCTTCACTATAAAGCATGCAGTGCAATGGACTAGTTATTTAATGAAAATGCACACTGTGGTGTTTGTTAACCCGCTGTCAAAGAGAAGAGAGAGAGAGCAAGAAAGCACAGCTGGTGTTGGTGTATCGATACTGCAGAAAATGAGTACTGAAACTGTTTCAAATATTCAGAATCGATATGGTTTAAAATCTGCTTTACTCAAAAACCAATACAATTTGGGATTTGCTAGGGAAATATACTGCCTTTTTGAAACCAATCAGACCCATTTTGCAGTAATCTCAGACATGTGACCAAGTCCTCTGCTTAATCTAAGCATGGGAAGGAAGTTCCTGCCCTGTGGAAATACTTCTCTGACAATAGACTATTGAAAGACTGCATTTATGGGTCAGTTTCAATGATCTACCTGAAGGGTCAATGCTTCATATTCATTCTATGCTGACAGCCTGCAATTTCCCAATATTTCAACAGTTTTTATATCACATTCAATGTGTGAACTAGATTTGTTTGACAAGTCCGCTGTTTTTGAAAGTCCCGAGTCTGGCAACTAAACCCAGAGAGTGTAATTACTAAAACAAACAAGTTCTGCTTTTATTTCCATGGCTTTTCAAGTCAGATATAAATGCTTACATTTTTCTGCTATGAAAAGTATTTGCTTGGCATATATATTTTAGAAAGATTCCATAAATGGTAGTAGATCATTACAGAGGGCCAAGCTTATTAGCTGTTTAGGGGAATTTTACAAAGCCTAAAATAATGGAAATATTGGAAATATTGGAATATTGGAAATAATGGAAATGTACCCAAAAAATCTGAATTTGACATGACACTTTTGTTGACAATCCAAAAATAACATTATACTTGGAAAAATTTATATAATTTCATGAATCAGAGACATGGTCTTTATTTGAAAAATAGAGTATAAGATGAATTATCGTTACGGCTCGGCTCGCTCGAGCTCAGTGCAAATCTAGGAGTCTCACAAGGCTCTGAATTAGGACCAATCCAGTTGTCTTATGTCATGATTCTTTTTGAATGGGGCCTCGCACAAATCGTCTCCTGTGGCACCGAGGGTGTTTATGCAGAGTGAGTGTGTGTATGACATGCAGAGTTGGAAAGGTTGCATGTAAAATGGGAATGTCCATACACACGTTTTATAGGCTGTTTGCTGTTAATCCAAGCTCACATCAGTTTGTTTTCACTATAAATTATCTCTGTTTGGGAAAATGAACCCATGCTATGATCAAGTGGATTAATTTGACTTTCTATGTCCAGGCGGTGGATTTGTATAAGGGTTGCCACATTGCATTAACTTGAGTATACAATTGTACAGGAAACTACAATGTCCTTTTCATTATTTTTCATTATTCTGAATAACCATTAAGGACAGTTTGAATTCAAAGCATACATTTTATGTAGACTGAATGGATTTTAGTTTTATATTTCTTGAAGAAGTTCTTATGAATGTGCTATTTAAAAAATATATGTTTTCTGACATAATGTAGTCTGAGTTATTATCATTAGAGACGCCTCAGTTTTAGAGAACCGGCATGGAACACACGTGAGTATACAATTCAAATGAAGATAGATTGCACTTATCCAAGAAAGTAGCAAGGTAAAGGCTGATTTATACTTCTGCGTCGGACCTATGCCTTAGTCTTTACGCCATATACTATGCGGCAGTTTTCATTTATACTTCTGCGTCGTTGTCCACGTTGACGTGCAGTACACATGCAAACTGCTAGTCTGCAGTGTCCACGGGCATGTTGCTGGTGTACCCTGCAGTACCACGATAAAAGCTGAAGAGAGAAGCTTGGCTCGTCGGAGAAGCATTATAGCCATGACGGTGGTCAGAGCTGTTGAGCTCCGTAAAGTCGCGTTTGACAGGGTATGACAGCCATAGTCACATCCATATTGCTATAAAATATAGCATTCCGTGTAGACATCAAATAGGTCCAACACGGTTTGTGGTCTTCACTGAGGCATGCATATGATCTGCTCAGTGCTATTGTGGCTGTGGACCGGAGCAGAGTGTGTCCAGTGCGGTGGTTAGCATGACACAGTGGGAAACCAGACTTCTTTTGTCCTCAATGGAAAGCATATTTACACTTTCTTAATCGTTCCCTGTCCCCTATATAGTGAACTACGTCCCATTTACTGTACAGAAAATACTAATTCTGTAAACAAGTGACCGATTACAGCCGCAGCTTCAGTGTCTGTGTATAGTGTAGGGGTGGGCGCTTCGGATTCTAGAGAGCATTTAATTGGACAAAAGATTTGATGAGAAGATGAAGTGCAACGTAATGTCATGAAAATCCATGATCCATTTTAGCAGAAGTGAGAGAAGTTTTGAATGCTTACATTTCCTAAATGCGAATTTTGTCATTGTTTTGAAACCCACCAGCTTATGCACAACCTTAAGGCTAACATATTAATACTAAAATCTAAAAAACATAAATTTTGATTTTATTATGACTTTAAAGTGCACATAAACATACACAAAACTCATGACATGTGGAGGGAGGGGTTCTAGCAGACCAATCACAGCTCTTGAGATCCGCGTAGAATTGGCGCACTGTTAGATTTATCAAGGGGTGCACGTCAGGCTACAGCATAGGTTCGATGCAGAAGTATAAATTGGGTTTAAGTCCTTATACATAGAGAGACGAGCCCAGACAAGGAAGAAGTGTCGAGTAACTGCTCTTATGGTGATGGCTGACTGATTGCAGGAGCTGAGCAGAAGGAATTCTGGGAAATGTAGTTCCCAGTAGACTGTGCTGGTAATGGAATATGGTGAATGGACTGGTGACTGGGGATTGAGACAATAACCTTAACCCCTCAATCCATACTCTGATTTATATAAATAGTTCTGTTCTAATTTGTAATGACATTGTTTAACTATATAATTATTAGTGCTGTCTTTATTTCATTAGTTTTTCTTTTTCTTTTCTTCTTTTTTTTTTTAAAGGCTTCTTTTATATCTATTATGTGTTTAAGCTTTCACAGCATACATAGGATTTCATTTTGGCTGTGTTTCAGTTTTAAAGAGGCCCAGTCAGTCCTGTTGAAGAAAGCTCTTTCCAGTGGAACAGGTGGAGAGAAGATCATAAGTGTTATATTGAAATACATTGAATCAGAGCGAAGCAGACTGGAGTCTTCATCCTCTACTGGAGCAACAAAGATCTCCAGCAACAAAACCTTCCACACTCAACGTGGCCAGTTCACCCTCATCTACGTCGCAGGTCAGTCCAAGCCAGCTGAGCTGATTTTGAAAAATCAAACGTTTTATTAATTCACCTCATATCCCCCCCTATATATTTAAAAGAACATTTCAAATGAGATCCCTCTAATACTTAAATGGTTTCTCTGACAGCAATGGGATTAAATGAATAGCTAATGGATACTTTGGCTTTGTCTCTTTATAAAGCAGATGAGATTTCACAATGTGTCAGACTGTGTCTGCAATCCAAAGTCAGAGATTTCATTATAATATCAAACTCAAAGATCCAACTCTGACCTGTATATTTCACATAATTTTATAGCTTTGTAGTTGAACATAATCTCAACAATTGTCTCATTTTATGTTTCTATTCATTTTTCTTATTTGTTTATTCTTATTTTTAAATTAAATGAAGCATAAATGAGTTGCAATGCAAACAATGCAATTTTCCACTGGTTGACTGAACTTATTTTAGCTTTTTGAAGCTTAACGAAACAGTAAATACAGTAACTGAGAGATTTGTAGGTTTAAAGGGTAGAAGCAACTTTCTACCTTTAGTAATATTAGTATTAGTATTAGTAAATGAAAACAGTTCCCATTGTACATTTTAAGGAAATGGCTATCAGCCAAGGGTCCGAGGACCACTAGAGTGCCTCAGCACACTTACAAGGGGCCTTCAAGAGGAGTTACCATTATGTTAAAGAGACATAACCAATAAAAATCATGATATTTATTGTTTTAATTCACTGCCTCAACAATAGTTTGTTTTCTTTGAAAAATCTCTTGGTTATGTATGTAACGTCTTGGTTACGTATGTAACCCTCGTTTCCTGAAGGAGGGAACGGAGACGTTACGAATGGGATCTCGCTTGAGAGCCCGATCACCTTCGAGTGGTACAAAACAAGCTAATGGTACATAAAGTACCTTGGTCTGCGGGATTTGCATCGCGAGCTCCGAACCGCAGGGCGGGTATATAAGGAGCAACGCGAGCAACTCGCATTCAAGTTTACCCTGAGGAGCCGAGCCAGTGACCCGGCCATTCAACGGAACAGCAATGTGGCAAGGGGACGTAACGTCACCGTTCCCTCCTTGCAGAGAACAAGGGTTACATACATAACCAAGACGTTACCTTTCAGTCGGTCACGTTTGACATTTCAAATGGGGTCCCTTACAAAACGCCACATGGCTGTCTTCCAGTGTGAGTGATAGCACCCTGTCGTGAGGCCAGCACAAGTGAGGGCCTATAGCTTACACAGAATACACTGGGTAGCATATTCCAGCTGGACGTATGCTAGCAGGCTGCCTGCCCATGGGAGGACTTACAGAAGGCAGGTATCCACCCAGGTGGTGATACATAAGAACTCTGAGGTACCCAGCCCGCAGGTTGGAAGTTTCAATGACAGATCTAGCAAGGGGCTTGCCAAGGAAAGACACATGCTGTGGAGAAACTTACTGTGGACATACAAATGTGGGATTGCCCAGAAAAGGGGAATCACAACACATGGAGGCACCTAGTCCCACACAGGGCTGACCAAAGGGCATGTACGCAAGTGTTGGACATTAACAGTGCTGGAGGAACCCAGGGTTCTGACTGAGGAACTCACCTGAGGGGAATAGCGCACGCATCCAGTCCACGGAGTGGAATGGCGCAGCAAGCGGATTGACACCGAGCAGGTCCTTACTGGCCCAAAGGGGCGAGTACCCGGGAGGACACGGGCTCTACACAGAGATTATAAAATCTCGTGAATGTGTTAGGTGTCGCCCAGCCCGCAGCTCTACAGATGTCTGTTAGCAAGGCACCATGCGTCAACACCCAGGAGGAAGCTACACTCTGAGTTCAGTGAGCTCTCAACCCTAGGGGGCATGGCAGGTCTTGAGCCTGATAAGCCAGGACAATAGCTTCCACTATCCAGTGGGATAACCTCTGCTTGGAGACAGCCTTTCCCATCTGCTGGCCTCAGTAACAGACAAAGAGCTGGTCTGAGGTCCTAAGGCACTGAGTTCTGTCCATGTAGGTGCGGAGCGCACCTACTGGACAGAGCAGCGCCAGGGCTGGGTCTGCCTCCTCCAGGGGCAGCGCTTGCAAGTTCACCACCTGATCCCTAAAAGGAGTGGTGGGAAATTCGGGCACGTACTCAGGCCGGGGTCTCAAGATAACGTGAGAGTTAGCCGGCCCAAATTCCAGGCACGCTTCGCCAACTGAAAATGCCTGCAGGTCCCCGACCCTCTTCACTGAAGCCAAAGCCGTCAGGAGCGCAGTTTTCAAAGATAAAAACTTAAGCTCTACTGAGAGCAAGGGTTCGAATGGAGCCCTCTGAAGTGCCGATAGTACCACGGCAAGGTCCAAGAGGGGACTTGCTGAGGGCGAGGTGGATTGAGCCTCCTTGCTCCTCTCAGGAACCAGATGATCAGATCATGCCTTTCCAGAGACTTATCTTCAACAGGGTCATGGTGAGCCGAAATGGCGGCCACATAGACCTTGAGGGTGGAAGGAGATAGCCTTCGTTCCAACCCCTCCTGAAGAAAGGAAAGCACTGACCCAATCGGACATTCCAGGGGTCCTCACGCCGTGAAGAACACCAAGTGACGAAGAGGTTCCACTTCAAAGCATAGGCATGTCTGGTGGACACGGCTCTAGCTGAAGTGAAGCTAGCTACCACCTGTGGTGGCAAGTTACCTAATCCTTCCGTGACCCGTCCAGAACCCATACATGTAGGTTCCACAGATCGGGACGTGGGTGCCAGAGGGTGCCCGTCTCTGAGAAAGAAGGTCCTTCCTCAGAGGAATTGGCCAGGGAGGGGCTGTCGCGAGGAGTACAAGTTCGGGGAACCAGGTCCGGCCGGGCCAAAAAGGTGCAACCATGAGGAGCTGCTCCTCGTCCTCCCTGATCTTGCACAAAGTCTGTGCAAGAAGGCTCACTGGGGGAAACGCATACTTGCGCAGGCCCAGCGGCCAGCTGTTGCCAGGGCGTCCGTGCCGAGATTGCCCTCGGTCAGGGAGTAAAACAACTGGCAGTGGGAATTTTCTGGAGTGGCAAACAGGTCTACCTAAGCGTCTCCGAATTGTTCCCGAATCAGCTGAACTGACTGGGGGTGGAGTCTCCATTCCCCGGGGCGAGACTGCTGCCGTGAGAGCTCGTCGGCTGCACGATTGAGCCTGCCCAGAATGTGAATGGCACAAAGTGACCTCAGATGCTTTTGACTCCACAAGAGGAGATGGCGAGCGAGTTTGCGACATGCGGCGGGAGCGTAGACCACCCTGACGGGTTGATGTACGCTACGGTCGCAGTGTTGTCCGTATGGACCAGAACATGCTTGTCCTTCAGCAGGGCCCTGAAGCGGTGCAGAGCAAGCCGTACTGCTAGCAACTCGAGGCAAATGACATTCCACTGAAGTCCGACGCAGCATGCCCGTTGCACATGGCACCCCAGCCCATTGCAGAGGCATCTGTTGACACAACAACATGTCTGGACACCGGTTCTAGGGGCACGCGGGCCCGTAGAAATGAGGGGTCCAACCACGGGGTGAAGTTTCGGCGGCAGGCCGGAGTGATGGTCACTCGGTCGTGAAGCCAGTGCTGAAGCGGTCTCGTATGCCCCAGGAGCCTCTGAAACAGTTTCAGTGGAACCGCTCTCTTGCCCTGACTGCAATGACTGCGCGCGCTCGTTCGTAAGCCATGCGAACATGGCGACCGAGTCTATTTCCATACCGAGAAAAGAGATGCTCTGCACAGGGGAGAGCTCGCTCTTTTCCCAGTTGACCTGAAGACCCAGTCAGACGAGGTGTCTGATCACCAGATCCCTGTGCTCGCACAACCACTCTCGAGAGTGAGCTAGGATCAGCCAGTCGTCGAGGTAGTTGAGGATACGGAGACCTTGTTCCCTGAGAGGAGCCAGGGCTCCCTCCGCGACCTACATAAAGAAGCGGGGAGACAGGGCCAACCCGAATGGGAGAACCTTGTACTGATATGCCTGCCCCTCGAAAGCAAACCGAAGAAACGGTCTGTGTCGAGGAAGAATGGAGACATGAAAGTTAGCGTCCTTCAGGTCGATTGCTGCAAACCAATCCATCGGACGAATTCATTTGAAAATGCACTTGGGCATTAGCATCTTGAACGGGAATCTGTGCAGGCACGCAAGTCCAGGATTGGCTGTAACCCACCTGTCTTCTTGGGTACTATGAAGTAAGGACTGTAAAAGCCGGACTTCATATCGGCTGGAGGGACCAGCTCTATCGCGCCCTTTGCCAGCAGGGTCACGACCTCCACACGCATTACAGGGGCATCTTTGCCCACCATCGTTGCGCGGACACCCCGAAACCTGGGGGGACGCCGGGCAAACTGAATCGTGTAGCCGAGCCTGAGCGTCTGGATGAGTCAGCGGAAAGGCCTGGGGAGCTTGGGACCACCACGCCAAGCGGAGGCGCTCTGTGGACACAGTTGCATCACAACAGAACGCTCCACCGGGCAGTTAAAGAAAGGTGCCTTCCATGAACTGGTTACTTCCTGGTGCACTTCCGGGAAGAAAGGAACCAGATGGGGGTGCTGGCGATCCGCATGAGCAGCCCCAAGGAACCAATCATCCAGCCTCTAGCGCTCGGGACAGGGCAGAGGATTCCACTCAAGCCCATGCTCTCCGCTGTCCGGGAAAGCACGGCCGTCAGCTCAGGATAAGACTCGGACAACGCTGGCACTCCCGAGGGAGGCAACGCAGCCGAATCATCATCTCCCGAGGACTCAAGCCCGCCTTGTGATGCGGCGATCGACATACGGTCCTCTTCGCGAGCCCCGAATGAGATGTCAGGAGTCTGAGATGGTCCAACAAACTCATCCAGAAACTCGACCGGCTGCGGCATATGTGAGGGGGGTGTGGCCCGAGGAGGTTGGCTCATCGGGGAAGCCCACACAGTAACCCTCAGATCACCCTGAGAAGCTATGGGATACAGCAACACCAAGGCTGGATATTCCTCCTCCGGGGGCAGTGCTTGCAGGTTCACCATCTGGTCTCAGAAGGGAGTGTTGGGAACCTTGGGCACTTATCCAGGCTGGGGTCTCAGGACTACGTGAGAGTAGAGCTCACTGGGGGAAACACATTCTTGTGTAGAGCCTGAGGCCAGCTTTGTGTCAGTGCATCCATGCCCAGGGGGGCTGGGTCAGGGAATAGTGCAGCTGGCAGTGGGAGGACCTGTGGGAAGCAAACAGGTCTACCTGGGCTTCCCCAAATTGACTCCAAATCAGCTGGACCAGATGGAGCCGCCATTCCCTGGGGTGAGAGGACGTCGGCTGTACTACTGAGCTTCCGGGAGCTGCGGGAGGAGTGTGAGGTCGGTGGGGCTTGGCCCGGCAAAGAAGCTCTCACAATCACCCAGGATGGGTGGCGACAGAGGGATCTGCTGCACTCCCCTTGAGGAGTGAGAGATGCGATCGCAGCGATGCCATGCTCATACGCCCACAACAGATGCATGAGTCATGCACGAGCACTGCCTCAGCGTGTTGGATGCCCAGACACTGAAGACAATGCTCATGACTGTCAACCGAGGACAGGAAACGACCACATCCAGAAGGACACTGACGAAACGGCATCTTGAAAAAGACGTGAATCGTGAGTGATTTTCTCTTTTAGGAATTAAACTGCTCTTTTAGCCGAAGCACCCAGGGGAATCACATCTGCAGGGCAACCGCAACCACTTGCTCTGAAGTGTTTTTTATGTACATAAAACAAAGATTATTGGAGTGTATTTCAAAATAAAATACTACTAAAGTCTTAATGTTTAATTCAATTTGTTACTTGCCCTGGCTTCAAATCAGCTTGAGTATAGAATATCTTGTTATTCTGATATTCTTGTTATTATTGAATAAGTTGGCCTGTTTCCTGGTTTAAATGTTTGTTCCATGATAAGGTTTAACTGCCTGTAGATTTGGGCTGGTTTGCATTGAGACAGGCCTCGATACACCATTGTAGCATATTCCTGCCATTGTTTAGCTTGGCCGAGAGGTGATGGTGCAGTAATTACTCAGGAGATGGATGTGGTGTTTTGCTAATGGAACCCCTGTGTCTCCATGACCTCAAAACATACTGAAATGGCCCTCTGTGGCAGCGCATGGAAAGTGTGAGGAGACTGACCTCTTTCTCACTAACTCACAGACATAGAGAGAGAAAGAAAGAGCGAGAGAGAGAGAGAAAGAAAGAGCGAGAGAGAGAGAAAGAAAGAGTGAGAGAGAGAGAGACAGAGAGACGTCTAATGCGGCTTATCTCTAAAGTTATGTTCTTTAAGACATTGAATATGCTGTAGCTGATAAGTGAAGCTCTAGGGAGTTGAAACTTTGAGTGGCATGTTACAGCAATTCCTCAGTCTGGTCCAGCACATTTCTGTTTCAGGTTATTCATGGAATTCACTTAATTTCAATCATATTTTATTATGAAGCAGGATTATTATTGTTAAATAACACTAAAATAAATAAATAAATACTATTTAAAAAATATAATTAAATAAAATAAGCATTAACTGAAATAAAATATATAAAAATTTATAACTTTCAAATTCAAATTAAAACAGAAAATATACAAATGTACAATGTAATTCAAAATATATATAAAAAAATATAATAGCACATTCATGAAAAAAATACAAATCATTAAAAACATAAGCCATAAAATATTCATTATTTAAATAATATAAAACTGAAATAAGATTTTAAAAATAAATTTAAACATTTTATTTCAGCTAGCTGTCGAGGCAATGTATTTTTTTAAAAGACCTATTTATATAAAAATGAATAAAAATGTCAAAACACAACAAAATCACTAAAACTTTAACTTAAAAAGGAAAACATAAAAACTAAAACCATAAAACTAAACCAATAAAACATGTTAGTTACTTAATGTTAGTTAAAATGAACATTAATTGAAATAAGTTACAATATAAATTATAAGCTTATTTTTAGGAAACATGTCACAGTTTAAGTACTAAAGTAGTTTAGTTTAAGTAGTTCAAGTACTAAAAATAACTTAAATATTGTTTAATTATATTTTATAATACTAAAATACTGTTTATATTTAAACACTATGTCACACACCTGGACTCATTTTGTGTGTTTTTGCCCCTGTGACCCAGTTTCTGTCTTCCGTGTGTGGTTTGATTAGTTCCCAGGTGTGTCTAGTCATTTCCGCATGTGTTCCATGTCCCTGTTAATTTAGTCATTCCATCCACCTGTGTTTTGCCAATTATCCCTTGTATAAATGCCTTGTCCTTTCAGTTCTGTTTTGTCGGGTCTACTCGTTCCTAGTTTCTTGTCAACTCGTCTACTTGTCAACTTGTCAACTCGTTACTCGTCTACTTGTCAACTTGTCTACTTGTCCACTTGTTACCTGTTACTTGCCACTTGCCACTTGCCACCTGTTATTTGCTACTCACCTTGCCTATGTTTGAGTTAATAAATCCTTGTTTCGTTTATCCCTCGGCTCCGTGTTCCTTCCAGCAGCGTAAGCCGTGACAGAAGACCCGACCTAAAAAGTTAGAAACTGCGTGTTTTCCCTCCGTTTTGTTTTCCGTTTTTTCACAGTCTTTTTCTTTCCGTAGTGTGTCATGGATCCCCTCTATCGCCCCGAATACCTCCTCCTCCTGCTGGAGCAGGAGGGACTGTCTCTCGAGGACCATACCAGACGGTTTCTCTTGATAGCTAATGCCACCAGCTACCCGGACCAGCGTTGTCGCCCGAAGATGGTCCTCGGGAGGATTTCGCCGCATTCATAGAGTGGAATCTGGTGAGAAATGAGTCACCTCTCACGGTCGGCCCAATGGAGGATCTCGCCAGGTCCACTCTGGACCCAGAGCCCAGCCTACAATCTCCCCACGGTACGAGGCATAAGCCCGAGCCCACCGATGACGGAGAGCCAGAGAGCAACCCGTCAGACCAGGTGCGAGAGCCGGCGACACTGCCCACCACGAGGGAGCTAAATGTGGAGCAACAAATGGGTCAAAATGAGGGGGTTTCCAATTCACCTATGCCAGATCCTCTGTTAAGCCCAGGAAGGGCTCCTGATCTTCCGTTAAGCCCAGGACGGGCTCCTGATCCTCCTGTAAGCCCAGGACGGGCTCCTGATCTTCCGTTAAGCCCAGGACGGGCTCCTGATCCTCCTGTAAGCCCAGGACGGGCTCCTGATCCTCTGTTAAGCCCAGGAAGGGCTCCTGATTCCCCGTTAAGCCCAGGACGGGCTCCTGTTCCCCCGTTAAGCCCAGGACGGGCTCCTGTTCCCCCGTTAAGCCCAGGACGGGCTCCTGTTCCCCCGTTAAGCCCAGGACGGGCTCCTGATCCTCCTGTAAGCCCAGGACGGGCTCCTGATCTTCCGTTAAGCCCAGGACGGGCTCCTGATCCTCCTGTAAGCCCAGGACGGGCTCCTGATCCTCTGTTAAGCCCAGGAAGGGCTCCTGATTCCCCGTTAAGCCCAGGACGGTCTCCTGTTCCCCCGTTAAGCCCAGGACGGGCTCCTGTTCCCCCGTTAAGCCCAGGACGGGCTCCTGATCCTCCTGTAAGCCCAGGACGGGCTCCTGATCCTCTGTTAAGCCCAGGAAGGGCTCCTGATCTTCCGTTAAGCCCAGGACGGGCTCCTGATCCTCCTGTAAGCCCAGGACGGGCTCCTGATCCTCTGTTAAGCCCAGGAAGGGCCCCTGATTCCCCTTTAAGCCCAGGACGGGCTCCTGTTCCCCCGTTAAGCCCAGGATGGGCTCCTGTTTCCCCGTTAAGCCCAGGACGGGCTCCTGATCCTCTGTTAAGCCCAGGATGGGCTCCTGATCTTCCGTTAAGCCCAGGAAGGGCTCCTGAACCCCCGTTAAGCCGAGGACGGGCTCCTGAACCCCCGTTAAGCCCAGGACGGGCTCCTGATCTTCCGTTAAGCCCAGGACGGGCTCCTGATCTTCCGTTAAGCCCAGGAAGGGCTCCAGCCCCAGAGCTTACTCCAATGCCTGCTCCTCCAAAATTCACACCCTCCCACCCACTCCTGCCTCCTCCTCCGCTGTCGTCTGGCTGCCCCTCTGCTCGCCCTCAGCCTACCATCATTGTGGTGCGAGCTCAGCGGGACCGCCATCCTCCAGCGACGCCTTGGTCGGCGTCTCCCTCACCTCCGCCTCCAGCCTCTGAGGCCTGGACTCCCTCGTCCCTCCGGCTCCGCCTTGGTCTGGCGTCGTCCATCCTATGCCTCGGGACTCCACTCCTCCGGCTTCGCCTCATCCCTCTGTCCCTCCGGCTCCGTCAGGCTCCTTCATCCCCTCGGCTACACCTCAGTCCTCGGTCACTCTGGCCTCACCGCGGCCTTCCGGATCCACATCGCTGCGTCAGTCACCAGAGCCATCAGTTCCGCCTAGGACCTCCGGCTCCTCCCCGTCACCCTGGCTCTTCGGCTCTCCGTCTCTGCCTCGGGCTCCTCCTCCACTTGCTCCATTGCCGTGGGTCGAGTCCCTGGAGTCAGTGACCATTCCTCCTCCATGGCTCCTTCCACCGTCGGCCCCACCTTGGGCCGTTATGGCTGTGGCCTGGGTCCTGGTGGGTACCTCCTGCTTCACATCCTTCCTGTCTCCTCCCTGGCTCCTCCCTCCGTCATCTCCTCCCTGGCTCCTTCCTCTGTAGTCCCTGTCTGCTGGCCCCCTCCTGGGAGGCTGTCCTCCACCGGAACCTCCTCCCAAGTTCCCACCCACGCCTCCCTTTGTTGTTTCTACGGTGCGAGGACGCACCTACCGGGAGGGGGGAGTACTGTCACACACCTGGACTCATTTTGTGTGTTTTTGCCCCTGTGACCCAGTTTCTGTCTTCCGCGTGTGGTTTGATTAGTTCCCAGGTGTGTCTAGTCATTTCCGCATGTGTTCCATGTCCCTGTTAATTTAGTCATTCCATCCACCTGTGTTTTGCCTATTATCCCTTGTATAAATGCCTTGTTCTTTCAGTTCTGTTTTGTCGGGTCTACTCGTTCCTAGTTTCTTGTCAACTCGTCTACTTGTCAACTTGTCAACTCGTTACTCGTCTACTTGTCAACTTGTCTACTTGTCCACTTGTTACCTGTTACTTGCCACTTGCCACTTGCCACCTGTTATTTGCTACTCACCTTGCCTATGTTTGAGTTAATAAATCCTTGTTTCGTTTATCCCTCGGCTCCGTGTTCCTTCCAGCAGCGTAAGCCGTGACACACTAATACTAAAAAAGACCAATGCAACCAAAATTACAGTAACGACTGGGTGAAGGAGTGGCAGGAAGCAAGTGCGAGTTAAACACGGTTTAATGAGAACAATGATACAGGACAACAATAAGACACGAAGATGACGCTGAAAGGAATACACAGTCCAAGATGGTGCAGGTGGGTGAAGGATCCGGATGGCGGAGATGAGTTGGCAGCGGGAGAGGGTGACACAGGAACTGTGGGGAAGCGAGCCGAAGATAAGTGGTGTTGCTTGGTGGTGGGTTGCGTAGAGTGGACGGGATTCCGGGGAGAGACGGACATCCAACGCAGAAACACACAAGAAAACAAACATAAGTCACGTACATGAAACAACGCTCTCATGAACACAAGACGCTAGACAAGCCAATATATAGGGATGAGTAATGAGTGACAGCTGTTGCTGATGACAATTAACGGAGACGCCCACAAACTAATCAGTGCTGACGCGTAACACACAGACTTCACCCACAAAGTGCAAAACCCAGAGATCACGGTTTACCAACCGTGACAATTACAATGAAAAGATAATAAAATCTAAAATATTCTCAAAATCAATGATACTAAAATAAAACTGATGTGAATAGGTTTTGGCTGAAGAATATCTGAGCTGAGGTTATTTGGGGTATTACTGAGCTAGTCTATACAGTTTTTCCCTAGCTGAGTGTGGTTTTATGTAATGAAGGTTGCTCTGCAGCCCACAAATATTCCCAAAAATCCTTTCCTAACACCAGTCCGGCCTTTAAATCCAGAGCCAGCATGTAAACAACCCTGGACTGTCCACATAACCTCAGGGCTTCCCTCTTCTCTCTCCTTAACTTCAAACGCTATAATACATCTTCGCCAGCCACATAACGTCAATGCTTATTACCAGGCGAAGTAAAAAGTGCTCGAATGAAGCCTGTCATCTCACGTGGAAAAGAAAAGAGCCGCTGCCAAATGCCAAGTTTCCACGTTGAGAGAGTTTGTAATGTTGAGAGGCATAACAGAAGATCAGCATTCCAGCGCACGAGGAAACCACTTCTTCAATAATGACCTATTTTAGTAATGATGAGTAGGCCTATAATGGCACACTTTATAAATATTTACGCTCGTACAACGAGAGCTGAATTCTGCCGGTGTCACCAGTCAATAAGATGAGCGCAGAACGCAGTCGTATAGCTGAAGTTGAGGGCGTCAGATCTGTTACACAATAGTTTGACCCTTAAGCTCTTCGTCAGGATTTTATTATCCAGTTTGTGTTGCCAAATATGAATCCTTGTGTGAGATATTGTTGATAGTGGATTTTGGTGAGCTTATGATTAATGCTGTTTTTCCCCAGTGTCTGTGCACTGATGTGACCTGATCTTCTGGAGTTTTAGAGAGATTTTAGATTCAAATAGGCTGTAATTTGGCACTGTTTCAGACGATATTGCTCATGATGTGCCAATGAATCACAGAAATCCAGAAAAACCAGAGTTGGGTTACATGAATATGAATATTGAGTCTTAAATGCATAATGTATGGCTAATGTTGGCATTATTCAGCTGCTAGTGGCGAAGCAAATCTTGCGGAGCCTTTATCTTAATTTCGTTATTGCCATGTTAATTTAAAATGTATCTTAATTTAATTTGTTAAGAAAGACTTATTGTTTAAGTCTTAAAGTTATTATTGCTGCATTTGCCTATTTATAAGCTAAACGAGTCTATGCCTAGGCCTATTTAGAGTGCTGAGATGTAACAATGTTACAGAGGACTTATTTCATTTCTTTGTTCCAACTTCCAAGTGGCCTATAGCCTACGTTATTCATCAATAAATTGTTAAAACATGTATAAATGATTCATTCTTGACAAAAGGCAAAAGAGCTGTGTGCGTGCGCACATTTGAATAATTTCGGGCTGTAAACAGCTTTGGGCTTTTAAAAAGCTGTCAATCAACTTGTCAGCCTCGTGCCGAAATCTGTCTGGCTCAGGTCCTGTCGGGCCTAACTTCTAAGGCCCGATTACAGCTCTATTACAGGCACACATCCCATGTTTTTGTTCGTTTTGAGAACCTACATAAAGTCAGCATAGCATGAAGGCATAGATCGCCTTCTTAAAGATAGAAATTAACTCACATTAAAATTTAAAAATGAAAGACTAAAAACTAACATTTACAAAAGGCCTTCTACAAAAAAGAGAGTTTTTAGTTGTCTTTGATTATTGTAACATGATTGCAATTATTGAAATGTAAATAAACAAACAAACAAAAATACATTTTATTGATATTTACTTTTGTATTATTGTTTAATTATTAAATACATTAGTTTGATGGCTTTGTTTTATGTACTTTTTTTAAAGATGAGTTTCATCATGAGTATGATTTTGTGCATGTCTGTTTCTGAGAGTGCCACATAATGACATAATTTACAACAATACGCTTACAAGAGCAATTTCATTCCCAAACAACGTGAGAAACATGACCAGTTGCCATAGGAAAGCATGCTTACTCTCTTGTTAATATGTAAAACACTGAAATCATGACAGATCTTAACTGCTCCTCCCAAATGATTAATAGAGTCATTTTAATGTAGATCAGGAAGAAAAAGTTGAATATGTTGGGGGGAGAAATCTGTTCAGCCAGCAAACAGTGTCTGCGCTTAAGGCTCCTGCTCTCAAAACAGGATCATTTGTTTCACATTCTGAAAGTGTGTGGAGTCAATGTGAGTTATAATCAATTTCACATTTAACCCACTGTTTGCTCTTCCTGGAGTTAAAACTGCATTGCTCTGTTGCTCTCTCATACTGGAGCTCTGTGATGCTTTATGTAAAAAATAGGGCACAAAAATATATTTTATAATATATTTTTAGACAACTTTAAGATATATTATACAAATATAAATACAAGCATTTAAAAATATATATTGCCCTCCATATTTTAATCCAAGAAAATACATTCACATAGGTTCACATTTGAAGTAAAAGTTGTCTGCATATAAACATTTAACATGAGTGAAAACAGGATTTGAAAAAAAAAAAACTGCGTCATGATTATATAATCAAAGCATAATTTGCCATGTCCAACATAATTATAACTCTAGTTTATGTGGAAACTTAGATGTTTCTCTTAACATTTCTTATACTGACATATAATATAAAGATATATACTGTATTGGGCTGCAGATTATTTAATCTTTGGAGAATATGATGATAAATATTTTATGTCTGAGACATTTTGTTGCAGAATTGGAGTTTTGGCAAATCTAAGCAAAATCTGAGAGATTACTAGATTTTTCTCTGGAGAAAGCAAATTAAGAAGCATAATACTTCAGCGAAATTCAATTAGCTCTCTCATTGCTGTTTAGGAAAAACATGTTAGATTTTATTCTCTGCAGGTTTATTTAACAGAAGTATGGTTCAAACACTATATTTGGGTAAACCATTTAATCTGTGAAGAATGTAGCACAGTCTTTCATAACAACTAATCCTTTAAATGCTCTGAATAGTGTGCTCTTTGCTTTATGGAGTTGTTGACTTTGATCCAGGTAGTTATTTAGTCAAAAACCCGTTTTAGATTAGCTTTATTCTCTTCCAAAAATAAAAAATGACCATCATTTGTTCAACCTCATGTCACTCCAAACCTGAATGACTTGCTTTTTTCAATGGAACACAAAAGGAATTCCTAGAATTTCGAAATCCATGGAATTTTTCAGGAATATCCTGGCTGCTCTTTCCATAAAGCTCTAAAATGACAACAAAGCACCGCTCAAATTGTGGAACTCATATATTAAATTCAATGCACACAGACTGAAGTAGTTTAAGTCATTGGTTCTTTTAATTGTGATGATTTTGGCTCACATTTAACAAAAACCCACCAATTCATCTCAACAAATTAGAATAGTGACATGCCAATCAGCTGATCAGCTCAAAACACCTGCAAAGATTTCCTGAGCCTTCAAAATGGTCTCTTAGTTTGGTTCACTAGGTTACATAATCATGAGGAAGACTGCTGATCTGACAGTTGTCCAGAAGACAATCATTGACACTCTTCACAAGGAGGGTAAGCCACAAACATTCATTGCCAAAGAAGCTGGCTGTTCACAGAGTGCTGTATCCAAGCATGTTAACAGGAAGTTGAGTGGAAGGAAAAAGTGAGGAAGAAAAAGATGCACAACCAACCGAGAGAACCGCAGCTTATGAGGATTGTCAAGCAAAATCTATTCAAGAACTTAAGTGAACTTCACAAGGAATGGACTGAGGATGGGGTCAAGGCCTCAAGAGCCACCACACACAGACGAGTCAAGGAATTTGCTGAACCACAGACAACATCAGAGGCATCTTACCTGGGCTCAGGAGTAGAAGAACTGGACTGTTGCCCAGTGGTCCAAAGTCCTCTTTTCAGACGAGAGCAAGTTCTGTATTTCATTTGGAAACCAAGGTCCTAGAGTCTGGAGGAAGGGTGGAAAAGCTCTTAGCCCAAGTTGCTTGAAGTCCAGTCTGTGATGATTTGGGGTGCAACGTCATTTGCTGACTGATTCATTTCCTTCTGCTGACCAGCTTTTTGAAGATGCTGATTTCATTTTCCAGCAGGATTTGGCACCTGGCCACACTGCCAAAAGCACCAAAAGTTGGTTAAATGACCATGGTGTTGGTGTGCTTGACTGGCCAGCAAACTTACCAGACCTGAACCTCATAGTGAATCTATGGAGCATTGTCAAGAGGAAAATGAGAAACAAGAGGCCAAACAATGCAGATGAGCTGAAGGCCACTGTCAAAGAAACCTGTCCTTCCAGACCACCTCAGCAGTGCCACAAACTGATCACCTCCATGCCACACCGAATTGAGGCAGTAATTAAAGCAAAAGGAGACCCTACCAAGTATTGAGTACATGTACAGTAAATTAACATTCTTTCCAGAAGGACAACAATTCACTAAAAATGTTTTGACTTCCATGACCTGACTGGGCATTTCTACAGAATTCATATTTGATTGGCCAGAATAACTGACATGAAGATGTCTGCTGTTTGATCTAAAGCAGCGGTTCTTTTAGACCTTTTTGGCCCCAAGATTCTCCACAATATTAATCAAAGGCACCATGACTTCTCCATGTGTCCATGAATTACTGAATAAGAATTAAGGAGAAAGAATATATATATATATATATATATATATATATTTATTTTATTTTTATTTATTTTTATTTTTTTTGTTTACAGTAAAGATTAATTCATTAATTAATAATGATAAACAATACAAAACAGCACTTATTATTATCAGTAATGTAACATTTACTAATACATTATTAAAATCAAAAGTTAATGTACTGTGAAGTAACATGAACAAACAATTGTATTTTTATTAGCTGATGCAAAAACATTTTTGGTTCCCCAAATAACTTTTTAGTGAATAATTCTTAAAAGAACCATTCTTAATGTGAATACTCTTTTAACCATCTAAAGAACCCTTTTCCACCATTAAGAACCTTTTGTCCAATGGAACGGTTCCACTGATGTTAAAGGTTCTAAATGGAACCATTAATGCCAATAAAGAACTTTTATTTTGAAGAGTGCTGAAGTATCTTTAACATCCATGGAACCTTTCCATTCCATTAAAGGGTTCTTTATAGTGGAAAAAGTTTCTTTAGAATATTAAAATGTTCTTTGAACTAAGAAAAAAAAGTTATTTTAAGAACTGTTCACTGAAACATTCTTCGAAAAACCCAAAATGGTTCTTCTCTACTAAAAAAAAAAACAAACAAAAAAAACCTTTAGCACCTTTATATTTAAATGTAGTTTCAGTAGAGGGCAAAATGTTTGTCTGTTCTTCAAGCATAGCTATCGCATGACTTCAGTGTCTTGAATAAGTTATTTATGATATTTTATGGAGTTTTATTGTCATTTTGTCTGCATTTAGTTTCTGGAACAGAGCAGCATGAACATTCTTCCGAATCTCTCCTTTTGTGTTCCACAGCAGAACAAAATTCACAAAGGTAACTAAATGATTCATTGGTGCTGAACTATTCCTTAATGTTCAGCACACGCTGCAGGGGAACAGCAAAAGCTTGTCAAATGACAGCGTTGAAAATGCAGAGTGAAAGAAAAATACACCCCTCCCTTCATCTACAACTACAAGCCCCCGCTAGACACACACACACACACACACACACACACATTATACGGCGCTGACCTCACCCCCATGTGCAATGCCAGAGACGCAAAATCTCTCTCTCTCTCTCTCCCCAATTATTTTTCTCTGTTTCGCCGCCCACTCTGCTCTCTCCTCCTCATATGACAGAGAAAGTTCTCTCCCCATGTAGCAAGTGCGTTGGGAAGCCTGTCAGTGTTTGTGATCGCAGGGCCGAAGGAGAGCAAGAGGGGCATCAGCGGGTGATGGATCCAATCTCAATCTCGGCCAGATTTTGCTTGCACCAGCTCCTTCAAACACTGGGACGGCTCTTGTTTCCTCAACAAACAGATTTCTGAACACACGCCACACGCACACACACATTACTTGATATCTGTGCCAGAACAGGAATTGGGCTTTATCTGTGCACTAATTGATCCTTTCCAGGGATATTGCAGGAACGTGCCAAGAAAGAGACGTTTCCGTCTTCCTCCTGGGTTTGCGTGTGTGTGTGTGATGTGTGTGTGAACGGGGCTCACAATGCATCCTCACTGTCTGACTCTGGTGCTCTGCTTTGGCTTTGCTCTCTGTCTAGTCATGGCTCAGCTCTCATCCGACCAGCAGCAGCGCTCCACCATCATCCGAGGGGGTTCAGAGCGGATCAAAGTGCTCTTCACCCCCACCATCTGCAAGCTGCGCTGCACGCAGGGACACTGCACCAACTACTGTGAGCGCGGAAATGTCACCACTATCTACAACAGTGAGGACAGACAGACAGGACAGACGCTGCCTGGATCCGGCTTCAGAGTGTGTGAGTAAATGCACTTTATTGAGGGAGCACCGCTGGCATCCTGCAAGATAACACTGTTTAACAATTGTCAAATTGTTAGCCTAGTGGTCTGATTTGAATTTAGTGTGCAAGGTTTTAAATCCTGATCTCCTATACAGTTTCCTTAAAATTATATATATTTTTAAACAAATACCTATATAAAAAAGAAATCTTAAGATCTTCTTAAATGTATAACTTCATATATAGTTTACATTTATTTATAAAAAATATATATATATATACTGATAACTGATCTAGTAGGTTGGGTTTCAAACATAATAATAATAATAATTAAAATAATACATTTTATTTAGTGATTTATTCATTAAACATATTTTAGAAAAGTATATAGTAGGCTGGGATTTCTCTTCCATGATTACTTGATGATGATGATGATGATGATGACTTAAAAAAAACTTAAATACAATTGTATTTATATAATTTTATTTATTTATTTATTTAAACAAATTGTATATAGAAGGTTGGGATTTTACTTTATTTTTATTTTTTATTTTATTTTTTTAATTTAAGATTAAATTTGACAGCCTTTGATTTAGCATGTGGGTAGATGATGGATGTGTCACTGAAAACAGTCTGAATGATGAATGGAAGCTTCTGCAAACACACACCTGTGTACATGCACAGACCCGCAGGTGTGTCAGACTTTCATCTGAAGGTATTTACAAGCAAATGTGTTTGTGCTGAGGCGTCTGTTGTATCTGGCTCTCCTAGGGAACAACAAACATGAGGAATGAGGAATTAGGTCCTCACTGGACATTTGCATGGACATTACAGTACAGTGTGTAATGAGAGATGGAGGGATTGTCCTGAGCATTTGCTCTGAGATGCTTATCAAATGTGTCTTCTGTCACTGTTTATCGTTCTCTCTGTTTATTTGTTCCATTTGTACTGTAGGTGTCTTTGGTGATGTATGTACAGTGGGCTCAAAGTCTGGCATTCAAAATCTAATTTAAACAAAACTTTTTAAGATCATCCACTATTTGTAGGTCACTAATCAAACAAATATAAATAAATAAATAAATTATGAAATTGTTATTAAATACGACATTTTGGAAATTTTGGCTAATGAGAGAAAAAAAGGGATAATTGTGAGATTTTTTTTTTATTTGCACCATAGGATAAGAAATTATTTTATTATAAAATTTTTTTATTCTGATTTAACTTTAAATTTGTTTATTCAGTGCAAGGGAATAAATAAATGAAATCATGTAATTGTGATTTATTTTCTTTTACAATTCATACTTTTTTATTGCTCACATTTTTTTGACTTTTTTTCTCAATTGTGAGGTATAAACTAACAAAATATATAAAATATATATATTTCCTTTTTTTTTCTGTGGTGGAAATAAGCCTCCATATCAACCCCAATGCATATATTAGAATTTGTCTTTTAAAGTTTACAAAAAGTACTATATGAAGGATTTGTGATGGTTTTAGTGAAACATTGCTTTTCTGACCTATACCATAGATTATCATATTCATATACTTAGTTAAAAGTAAAAAAAATTCCATGATATTACCATAGCATTTTCATCGTATTTTCCCAACGTCGATGATATTGCCATGCTTTTCAGTGGTATTTTATACCACAATACTTTGCAAGAAGTGATCTAACAAATCTAAAAAAAATACAAGATAAAAACATCAGCCTTTGCAATACTATGATCATTTTTATGTACTTTGGAAAACAAAGTAAATATCATTACTTAATCATGTTAGATATATCAAAGAACCATGATATTATGCTCGTCTCATTTATCAGTTCTCTAAACCTCCGCCCGTGCCATCAAAACATCTTTTTATTTGAGCAGATGGATGCTGGAGGTTACGTCTTTCAGTGACTTCATTTGACAGCTGAATTATGACGAGGAGAATTATTCGAATCTTTCACAGTAGGGATTGTAAACATGTAGTGAAAGTTTGACTGCTGAAAAAAAGTAAATAAATAAATAACTAGATGTTTCTTGCCAGTGCAATCAGAGTTCTTTAACTATTTCTATAAATAATGTTCCTGTCCCCACTGCATTCATCTCACTGGCTTAGATCCTGATTAGACACACTTGTGTCCGCTATTCTGTAGTTCCTAGTCACTTTGGGTGGATCCATGTGGGGTTGTTAGTTGTGATTCTTCTGGGTTGTGCTTCATTTGGCCTGGAAACGTTTCATCTTCGCCAAACTGATGTCATATGGTACTGATTTCAGAGCTGCAGGCTGTGACCAAAATGCTCACAAATGTGAAAAATGGTGAGAGTAATTGAAAATCCCAACCTAGGCTCATTGGAGAAACTAAGAATCTAGTTTCCTTTTCACACAAATTATGATTATAGGGCAGATTATTATTTAATAAAGATTTATTTTTGTGAGGTTTCTTGCATAATACTATATTATGAGCTCAAAACATTTTTAACTGCTACATTTTGATGCTTGCATCACATAAGAAGCTCCATATGTTTGGCTTTTCTGATTAAGTAAGCTTGCTCGTTAGCGCACCCTGTACAGCATTACACTTCTGATGTGAAACACTCGAGTATGAGTCCTGCAAAACATGAGGACTCGTATTCATGACAAAAGAGCTCAAAGACTTGTAGAAACCAGCTAAAATGGCAGTAAATGTTTATCTTAACACTATCGGTTAGGTTTAGTACTATGGTATTTTCAGAAGCGATTTTTGCCGCCACTCACCAGACGTTTCACTTCCAAATTCCCAACATACTGTACATACAACAACCAATAAGAAAAAAAAAACATTTCCAGATTCATGACCATCTGTTTCAGATAAAACTGAACGCACTTATAGTGCCGCTCACGGGATATTTGGGTTTGAAAGATGCCATAGATTCCAGACCTTCAGCCGTCAGTCTACGTGAGACTACTACAGGCACAGAGTGCCTTCATATCAGTAATTCCAGTAAATCCAGTTCTGTCAAGTTTTCATATGCAGTTTTGCCAGAAACCTTGTGAGGTGGTGTTAGTTATTTAGATTTTCATGCACCAGTGTTTCCTGCACAAACCACTAAACACTGTGAGCCATGATGTTCAAATTGTGAGTAAATGACTCTTATGAACCGGTTAAAAAAAAAAAAAAGATTCACTAAACCGTCTCGAATGCATCAGAAGGAACACAGGAGTCATCTGAGAGTTAGAATCAGAATTTGAATCAGACTCCCTAAATGAATCATTACTCAGTGAGTTCACGATTGACTCCACCATTGAACAATGAGTTCGTTTTTGTTGGTGTCCAATTCAAAATGAGTGGTGAATATTTATAATTTAGTTTTGCAGAAACTTGCATCAGTCCACTTACAAGCTGGTTGTTTGCATGAGCATTTATAACTAAAGATAAATTATTTTCACAGACAGTTAACGTATATTATTTTCTTGTAAACACACTCAGCCAGAATTATTTCAGGGATCAATTTGTAACACATGTCTTTTTAATACAACTAGAAAAACTGTAGTAGTCTCTTAACAAGATTCCTTCATCACAGCACTCACAGAAACTCAATGAACTGAAGCACTCATTATTTTTCAGTCTATGTCTCTGGATTTTTAAATGAAGATGAGTTAACAATGTATGTATGCATGCAGATGGGCTGAGCATCTGTGTCCTATCTGAGGCACAGAGAGTCGAACATGTGGTGCCAAATAAAAGCTTGCAATCCTTCAGCTGCTTTAGCTGAAATCAGTGGAGAAAGCGTGAAATGTACTTCCTGCCGTAAGAGAAATCAAGCAGCTATTTCTTCTTGATATGTACATGCATGCATCTCTAAGGGTTAATTAGCTTACCTGCAGTGGCCCTCAGGTGCCCTGAGACATCTGGACCATGGCAGAGAGCCAGAGACTGTTAGAGGTGCTCCCTACACATATCAGAGTATGTGTAAGTGTGTGTTATCGTACATTTACTGTACATACTGTATGTGTGGATGATCATGTTTTGACATTAGTGGAAGTAAATTAATGTGTGTTTATGGATTACAGAGAGATTTGTAATGTTGTACGCTGTAATGAAATGTGTGATTGGCCAGCTATCCAGTGCATTGTGATCGCCCAAATGTTTCAAGAGAATTAATTTGTGCTTTTTTATATAATAATGAATATAATAATTCATTCATTCATTCATTCATAATAATAATAATAATAATAATAATAATAATTATTATTATTATTATTATTATTATAAAAAAATCTAAATTCCAAAAAAATCCAATATATATATATATATATATATATATAAATTATTTATATTTATTTATTTTTAAATAGTACAAATAACAACAACAACAGCAGTTGTAACAACAACACCAGCAAATTAGACAAAGTGTCTAATTTGATATTCAGTTTTAAACTCAGTCGTGTCTGGCAGGATCTCTTTTCTTCATTTAAAGATACACAGTGCTTTTCTCTGAATGAATCTTTGAAGTGCAGATGAGACCTCCTTGGATCTTCTCCAATGAAAATCGCTTTTCTTTCCATTTCTCTCCTGTCAAGAGTTTTATAATAATGTTGTCGTTTCTGTCAAGCAGCGTATTCCTGGCCTTTCTTCATTTCAAAAAAATCTTATTTACATATGTCCCCCCTCACTGAAAGTGTAGATTTGGCTTCCTGTTATCTGGCAGGAGCCAATATTTATCCGAACCTCAATGGTTTCAATACAACAGAATTTCTGTGGTCCAGAAATGAAGGTGGAAAGCTAGAAGATGACAAGGTACGGGAGATTTCAAGCTTTAGTTTTATGAAGTGTGAGGGTGTTTCCAGCGGTTAGTGTTTACACAGATGAGCTGAAGAACAAGCTCTCATCCTGGTTCAAAAGCACCGCGGTTCATTCATCTCCACACGCACAAACCTCTGCCACATCATCTCCAAACAACGCCCATCCTCCCTCTACCTCTCTTACACATCCAGAGAATACAGTCTAGTATGTAGAAGATACAATGTGATGTTTATTAAAATACAGCTCATGAGATCATATACATAATTCTCTTGCTAAAATGAGGGAAATTTTGGGTAATACTTGTATGTCTGTGCATAAGACATTAACTAAGATGGTCTTCACTGGTGTTAGATCATTTGTTAATGGTAGCTGATGAAGGTTGTACAGCTTAACCACTGTAGGGATGATAAAACCAGCATGAACGTCACCAAATTTATAGTTCGTTCACCCTTAAGTAGACAAATAAATGAATCTAATCTGATTCAGAGGTGGAAACTAAGAAATCTTACTGAAACAAAATATCTAAATGATTTACTGGTCCACTGACAAGAAACATCCTTTAAACGACATCTCTTTCTGATGTTGCATTTGTAGAATAATTTGTGCTCCCATATCTCAGAGAGACTTCAGGGAGTACTCATTTTACTAGAAAGCACACAGACTATAAATAGTGACACCTTAACCTTGCAACTGTCCTTAGACTTGCATTGAAAAGGATGAGAGGAATATCTCTGGATCAGAACATCGTAGAGACAATTGGCTTATTTTCTTCTTCTCAGACTGAAAAGTAGACTTGAAATATCTGAAAACTGCCAAATCACACCATTTGACATAGCCTAGCAATCATATTGTAAAATGAAGAAGCTACTGTATATTTCTGCATTAGAACATCATAACCAGAGGCGTCGTGCCCATTCAAAGTGGGGGGGCACGTGCCCCCTCAGATTTCTGATCCAAGTGGATTTTAAATGCAGCTTCCGAAACGAAAAAAAAAAAAAAAAAAAATTGCAGAATAATATTTTTTATATATTTGATACAATCACAGCGGTGTGATTAGATCATTCAGTGCACAGCATCAGCTGCTAAATTCAAATCTGCATTCGCTGGCTGGCGCTGAGCCAGAGACAGACGCGTTCGTACAACGCTTCATGATAACCAATCAGAAACTATTCTGTTGCGCTTATGGATGCAATGGCCAATGAGAGACGTCCAGAAGAGTCATCACTGAAATGCGGTGTTTTGTTCACTTGCTCGCTGACTGAATTATTTACCGAATTCTCTCATCAGAAACAACAAAAAGGGCAGATGTGCGTACGAATGTAAGTAAGATATTCGTTTCATAATGTAAAGTGCTTCAGTGATTTTAATGGGAGTTTTTGAGAGTGCCTGAACTCTGGCTAGTCTGAATGAAAATGTTTTTTGATAATGTAAATGTTCTTTACTCTCTGTAAAATGAAAGTGTTAAAATAAGTATCTTACAATATTGTTATTAAAATTTACATTAAATGCAAATTCAGTCGTATTAAAAATATTTTATGGCATGATATGGCACTTAAGTAAAAAGTCAGGTTTTTATGTGTAGTTAATAGATTACACTACATTTCCATATATTGATCAAATAACAATCTATAAAGGTGCAAAACGCGTTTACCTACACATGTTTGAGAAACGAGATATTTCCTGATATATTAAGCATGTTTGGAATTGTTTTGAATAAAAAGGAAAAAAAACAATTAAAAAAATAAGCCTATATCAGTTATACAGTGCTTTCGTAGAATGACTTATACTCCCGACCCGGTAAATATATCTAATTAAATATAATTGGTTGGGTGACCTCAGTGTCTTTCCCCTGGTTTCACAGACAGGGCTTAAGACTAGTCCTAGACTAAAATGTAAGTCTGAGCTGTTTCCACTGAAATAAACTTGCACTGACTCATCTTAAAAATATATCAGTGCCTTTTTAGTTTTAAGATGCACATCGGTAATGTTTTTTTTCTAAGCATGTTTATAAAAATTACTTAAATGTCCTTATTGATCTATGGTCTAATCCTGGCTTAGTCTAAGCCCTGTCTGTGAAACCGGGCCTTTAAGTCCCAAACTGAAACTGCTCAGTTTTCTCTCAGCTCTTGTCAGTGACAGCTGCGAGGAAATGAGTCAGCCAAAGACGCCAGATCTTAACCGTCTCCTTGCTGTTTATGTGTGTTTACTTTAAAGAACAGAAAAGATGATATCATGTTTGTCATCCTCTCAGCTACAGTTACTATTACAAAGTTTCCAAACATTGTGTTGTTTTTCTGGCTTCATTTTTGTCAATATTTAAATAAAGAAAAAAAAAAACAACAACACACTTTTACATCCTTGATAAACATGTTTCATAACGGCTTATGGACCAGTTTTACCACCAACTCTGTGTCTAGTATGTTAGACAAGATCCAGAAATATATTCTGCACTTATTTAAGGTTAAATAAATAATGTGGGATGCAAACTAAGTTGACTTAAGAGAAATAATTGTACATCAGTAATAGGACACACAGTTGAGTCCAAAATCTGAGACTTCTAGTTAAAATTTGTGTGTTGTTTTGTGTTTTCAATTTTTTTTGTTGCACTTTACTTCTCTCTCTTTCTTTCTTTTTTTTTACATTTATGAAAACTTTGGGATCTAGTTTATTTACTATTCTATTATATTAATACTTAATATTTAATACTCTAAAACTCTATTTATTGTTAAAATGTCATCAAACGTATAATAATAATCATATTCTGCAGGATAATTTGAGTGATAAAATGTATTTAAAATGTGCAATGTTTAAAAAGGAGCATTTTGCAATTTCTACCTTATTTAACCCATAGTTTGAGAAAAAAAGTTTGACTTCTTGAAAACAATTTGATTAGTGAAAAATTTTTTATATAATTTGTTTTACATTTTTAGCAAATTCCTAAAATCTCCCCTTTATTTAAAGGATTAAATTAGATTTTGAACCTCGAATTAACAATGGGACACCACTGAAAATTTTTGTTTTGGAATAAAAAAATGAATAGGTTACTGGTGATGCCAGCTGAAAAGTTGTAATGCATCATTGTGGAAGAAAACGTTTGTGATTTGATCTCAAGATTAGATTTCGTCCTGTTCTGTTTGAGTGCATCTTTCTCCAGGGCTTGTTCTCTGAGTTGTTCGTGTTGCTGTAAGTAGCTCCTTCTGCACGTGGTGTGTTCGACAGATGGGTTTGGATCCAGTGATTGCAGATCAATACTGCAAAACAACCATGGAGAAACCCTCTCTCTCTCTCTCTCTCTCTCTCTCTCTCTCTCCCTCTCTCTCTCTCTCTCTCTCTCCCTCTCTCTCTCTCTCTCTCTCTCTCTCCCTCTCTCTCTCTCTCTCTCTCTCCCTCCCTCTCTCTCTCCATCCCACGTGGTACATTTTCTTTTTTTTTTCTTTTTTGACATGGGACTCGTCCAAGCTTTCGGAATGTATTAATACAGCACAGATATGTGATATAGAAGGCATGCTGAGGCCACCAACTAAATAAAAGAAATATGACAAAAAGAGTTGCTTTTTATAGAAACTTTCCATTTTGAGAGGCACTAAACCAAGACTCATAACTAGGTTGTTAACAGCATCAATCAAAGTCAGTGATGATTGTGTTCTGTGTCTTTCATTAGAACCTTATTGAGCTGTTGTGGTTTTTAGAGCAATAGTTTCATAAGGTTGATGAGTGATGGATGAAGTCATAGATCAGGGATTTGCTCACTTTCTCTGTTCTTTCTCCCATCAGTCGTGTGTCCGATGTTGTGTAAGAATGGAGGAGTGTGCGTACAAAAGGATCAGTGTCTCTGCCCGCCCAACTTCACTGGGAAGTTCTGCCACATCCCCGTCTCCTCCGCTGCCTCCACCAATGACATCAAGAAACAGACCAAGAGTGCTGCTGATTCAGCCAATCAGCCGATGACGTCTGAGTACATCCTGCCTCTGCAGACGCCTGAGCTGATCAACACCAACGGTGAGAGGATCTGTTTCCCAGTGAATGTTTCTCACAGTGGTTTCACTTTTTTGGTGGTCTTTACAAAAAGCACAGTTCATTTAACACAAATTGATTTTTGGAGGGGCATATTGTCACACAACGGGAAGATGTCAGTTAAACCTGGAATATGTGAGCGTGTGGTGCTTCAATAGATCATGTGTCTCGTGTGTGAGGCAGAATGATATCAGGGGAACCACCATGTCCACAGCCATATCACCCTGGAGCCCAAGACCGGTTTCCCACTGAAGCTAAGCAGGGCTGAGTCTGGTCAGTACCTGGATGGGAGACCTCCTGAGAAAACTAGGTTGCTGCTGGAAGAGATGCTAGTGAGGCCAGCAGGAGGTGCTCACCCTGTGGTCTGTGTGAGTCCTAGCGCCCCAGTGTAGTGATGGGGACACTATACTGTCAACAAGCACCGTCCTTCGGATGAGACGTTAAAACGAGGTCCTGACTCTCTGTGGACATTAAAATTCCCAGGATGTCTTTCGAAAAGAGTAGAGGTGTGACCTCGGCATCCTGGCTAAATTGGCCTCTGACCATCATGGCCTCCTAACAATCCCCATATCTGCTGATTGGCTTCATCACTCTGTCTCCTCTCCACCAGTAAGCTGGTATGTGGTGGGCGTTCTGGTGCACTATGGCTGCCTTCGCATCATCCAGGTGGATGCTGCACACTGGTGGTGGTTGAGGAGATACCCCCTGACAACGTAAGCGCTTTGAGTGCCTAGAAAAGCGCTATATAAATGTAATGAATTATTATATTATTATTAAAATAAAAAAAATTAAGTTGAGTTGATCGAAAACATGCAGTTTTAAGACCAATTAAAGAATATTTAAGTAATAGATGTATTGTAACAATACGTCAATATGGTCTCTAAATGTAACGTTTGAAAATACATCTTCTAATTTTATATATAAAAATAAAAAACTGTACCTTTACTCTACCTTGTGATCACTCTGCAAACAAATGTTGTTCTTAAATAATTTTGTCTTGTTTTCCAGTGGAAATGTTTAAAGGTTCTTAAACCTTGATACATTTACTTTAGAATCAAAATTACATAAAATAAGTATTTTTGTTTTTAAGAGAAACTGATCAAATGAAGTGAGTTTATAATTAAAACAAGAACAAACATCTGCCAATGAGTTCAGAAAATTCAACTTAACTCAAAGGAAAACGTCTCGGTTACATATGGTAACCCTCGTTCCCTGAAGGAGGGAATGGAGACACCACTTCGGTGACCGTCGAAAATGGGATATCGCTTCGATTGACCAATCTACTTCGAGTTTAAACTAAACGAGCCAATGCACATTGGCATGCAATTATTGCATCCAGCTGCCGCTGACCACAGCGTGAGTATAATAAGGCAGCAGGTGCAATGCATACAAGGTTTTCGCTGAGGAGCCAAGCTGGAGACCCGGCAGCTCAGCGGTGGTACAGCAACCATGATTACGGGACGTGGCATCTCCGTTCCTTCCTTCAGGGAATGAGGGTTAACATACATAACCGAGACGTTCCCTTTCAGTAGGTCACTCTCGACGCCACTTCGGTGACCGGCAAAAATGGGATCCCTACCAAAACGCCATGGGTACTTTCCCTTCCAGTGCCCTGTGCGAGCCGGCTGCACCCTTATTAGGTGTAGGCCGAGGCTCGGAACAAGTAGTTCCACTCACCATTGTCAAAGCACTACTTCACTGGGTGAGATTGAATAACACTGGGAAAACTTACCCGTTCTGCTTGGAACAGGGATGCTGCGGAAGCCCCATCCTTCCCCGAAGGAGGTCTCGGTAGCAAATACACATATAGCATCCATTTAGGTGTATATGGAGAAATCTGAGATGATTAAAACCCTCTTGTGAAGGCAGAAGTCTGCCGGGGAAACACAGGCTCTAAGGCTATACCGTGGACTATATACATACAGGTACCACTTATGTCTCAATATGGAGCCCACCCTTCCATGGTTCTCATAGATACATCATACAACCGGGGCCTCTCGGTGCCACTACCCATTTGAGGTGAGAACACAGGAGGATACCGGCTCTACACGAAGGCTATAGAACCTAGTGAATGTGTTAGGGGTCACCCAGCCTGCAGCTCTACAAATATCTGTCAGTAAGGGCACCACTAGCCAGCGCCCAGGAGGATGCAACACTTCTAGTTGAGTGAGCTCGCAAACTGAACAGGCAGGGCACACCCTGTGCCTGGTAAGCCAGGGTTATGGCATCCACAATCCAGTGGGCCATCCTCTGCTTAGAGATGACATTCCCCTTCTGCCAGCCTCCATAAGAGACAAAGAGCTGGTCTGAGGTTCTGAAGCTTTGTGTCCAGTTTCCATAGCATCTCAATGCTCGGACGGGATAGCGCAAAGCCAGGGCTGGGTCTGCCTCCTCCAGGGGCAGCTCTTGCAGGTTTACCACTTGGTCTTTGAAGGGTGTAGTGGGAACCTTGGGCATGTAGCCAGGCTGGGGCCTCAGGATTACCTGGGAGTACAGCTTTTAAATGAAAAGCACTCGTATTGTGCAAGCGGTGACTTGGATTGGGGTTATGTACACTAAACACTGGTCTGCACTTTTATCCAACAATCTGAATCCCAAATTGAACCTGATGTTCACGGATTTCATCCATTCAAACAAGGCCCATGTTATGCCTGTCTTTTCTATGCCTTTAATATCATAGAGCCGTTTCCATATCGTCTTTAGACTTCAAATGATCTTTTATAAAACACAGAGGACTGGAAAGCATCGGTATTGTCTTTAGTGCCTGTTTGGTGAGGAGGGGTTTCTCTCGGAGGAAAATTGGTCAACCATTTTGCCAATTGGTCAAAAGTTTAAACTGTGAGAGGGAGGAGGTAATGGTGACTGACAGCTCGAACACGCTGCAGGAGAATGAGTCTTTTGTTTGCACAGATCCTAACTTGGATGCTCTCTACACCTCTCCTTTCTCTCTCTCTGTTATTTCTGGATCATCAGTCTGTTCATGTGAGAAACAGTAAACAGTCTGTCCTGAGTATTTGAGTGTGATTAAGTGTCATTTCCAGAACTAGTGTTCAGTACATAGTGTCAGAACATGACCTGTGGTGCCGGGGAGGACAGATATTGAAAAGTGAAAGTGAAGTGGAGTGTGGCTAAGTATACTTGTAATTTGTGATCTACATTCAACCCATACAAGTGCACACACACAGCAGTGAGTAGTGAACAAACACACACACACACACACACACACACAAACACACACACACACACACACACACACACACACCCAGAGCAGTGGATATTAACTTGTGTGTGTTAGGAATGACTGTAAAGTCTCTTTGTGATGTTTGCAATACATTTATTTATATATTTATTTTTTGTGAGGAAAAATAAATATCACTTATGAACACAGTATTAATTTCTAATTAAAGTGTGAAAATGTTATTTAATTGTGTGCATTTAGGATGCATAAAATGCTGGTTATGAAATTAGCTTCAGCAAGAGAAAGGTGTCTGCAATTTTATTCCAAAATGTGCCATTTCCATCTCTATAAATTGTCCATAAATTGTTATTTCGCTATAAACATAATATGTCATTTAAATAATTCAACATGAAATTTAATTTGACACTGTGGAAATGACACTGTGGTGGGACTTTTCATTATTTTCAGGAAAAAAAAAATGCCCAAACTAACTATGCATGTCTATGAATTGTTAGTGCATAATTTAAACTAGTTAGAGAGTTTATGTTCTGGATTCAACAGGATCAAAGACTTTCACAGTTAACTTCAGTGTGTTTCTGTGTCAGCGGCCCCCATGGTGAAGGTGCGAGTCCAGCACCCTCCAGAGGCCAGTGTGAAGATCCACCAGGTGCTGAAGGTGGGCTACGGCTCCAGCGTCCACGAGCACTCAGAAACCGTGACCTGGTCCGCGGGGCTCTCGGGGGCCCGTCCTCGCCAGCTGCCGGGAGAGAGAGCCAAGGCACCACCGCCACTAATACAAGTCCAGACCATACGCGGGGATTCAGTCTACACCGAGACATCCGGCTTCAAATACTGCTTCAGAGAAGTGCACAATGGACAGGTTTGATTAAAGCTCTTCTGTTTGCATTCCTCATTTGATTTAGCAGTAGATATGTAGATACGTCTGGATAAATTGAGCATGACTTGTTTATTCTGGCTCTGTCATGTGATCATGCAGATCTTCAAATGTAGGTTAGCCAGTGTTGTGAAAGCCACTTTAATCACCACTACAAGATCGTTTAGCTGATTGTTTATCCAAAGTATTCTACTAAAAGTAATGCGTTACTTTACTAGTTACTTGAAAAAAGTTATCTGATTTTGTAACTCACATTACTTGTAATGCATTACAATAAGACTGTTTGCAACTACTGTACGTCACCTAGCTGTCATTGGAGTATTAGTGACTGTCTGTTTAACACATCAGTCCATGCACAACTCAAACAGTGGTGAATAAGTGAAGGATTGTGTGTCTTGTGCTCGATCCCACAGTGCAGTTCTCCGTTACCTGGTCTGAGGAGTCAGGAGATGTGCTGCAGGGGTGTTGGGAAGGCCTGGGGCATCAACGAATGCACGCTCTGTCCCGCAGTCTTAGGTGAGAGTCTGAACATGGAGTGTGTCAGTACTGTCAGACAGACCTGGAAGTTCACGCCTAGAAATCATCTGAGCGATTACAGCGGCACAGTTTGTACTTAGAGCACAAAGAGGCAACAAAACACTGGTTTGTTCCTTCTTAACTCATCAACTCACTGGTATCAGTTCAGCTGGCTGCTCTTGTAAAACAGAAAATACAGCAGTTGCTGCATGACTTCAGGAGATAAACATAGCTTTGCGAGATCTTTGGCAGACGGCTCTATCTTATTATCACAAGAGTCAAGGTGTCGCCATCAGCCGTCTGGCTAAACATTACAGCGTATTTACATTCCTCATCCACGTGATGAATACTGCAACCTTTGCTTTCATGACTTTAATAGAAACTGCCTTCAGCACCACTGTCATTTATTAAATATAGTGACATAGTATGAGATGTTACTACAGATAAAAACATGTGGTTGGGGTAAGTTGTCACAATGGGAGCCTATAGTATGGCAAAATGAGGATGAATAACAAAAATGTAACATATACATCCATATAATTATGAAAAACAGAACAATTAATAGAGCTGTAATGACATATTTTTAATAATAATAATAATAATTAATTGTTATAAAATAATGTTATTGATATTATTAAATAATAATAATAAAAATCATTATTATTATTATTATTGTTATATAAAATTACACCAAATTGCCCTGATAAAAATGGGACATCTTTCCCAGATCTGACATATTTTTCTATTAACCATTGCTTAATTAAATAAACACAATAAATATGATGATTTTGTTATTTTATAAATAAAAAAAGTAATAAAAACAATAATCATATTTAAAATAGTTTGGAGACACACACATATATATATATATATATATATATATATATATATATATATATATATATATATATATATATATACTTTTTTTAACTTTAATCTTAGTTTTTGTAATTTTCTGTTTTTGTCATTTTTTAAATATGTCTATATTAAAGTTAAAGTTAAATAGATATTTTATTAGAATTAGAAACAAAATGAGAAATAGAAATGTGCCTTGGTATCAAGTTGCATTGGCAAATAGCTGAAATAAAATACATTTAAGTATTTTATGTTTTATTTTGGTTAACCTTTATGGGTCACTCTTTAGTTTATGGACCAATTCTCACTATTAACTATGATAGTGCCTCGGTACTACTTTTGCCTCAGTAAACTGCTAATTTGCTTCTTATTAAGAATTTTTAAGGTATTTGTTAAGAATGGGTTCGGATGAAGCAACCTAAAATATGGTCATGCAGAATAAAGCACCTATATACATATACTAATAAACCAATATGCTAGTGATATGCATACTAATGAGCAGTTAGTTAACTGTTTATTATGATACTAAAGTGTTACCGGATGCATTGCAAGTAAAGAAAATGTTTTTGTTTATGGTTTTAGTTTTAGCTAAATAACTGCGTGATGACCCTGAGTGCTTAATAATGTTAAGCACACGGTTATATAATGATTTTACCCAGTGCAGAATAATGACTGAAACAATCGAGCGTCTGTTACACGCTTCGGGATCTCTGGCTCTCCCAGAGCCACAAATATTTAACCTCACAGGGACAAATAGCTATTTTTCCTTTCTGTGGAAGTAAACCTGAAGTGCTGGAAGACTTTGTTGTGAAAAAAAGAAAGAAAGAACATAGCTTCCCTTGTGAAAAAGAAGTCAAGTCAAGTCAAGTCACCTTTATTTATATAGCGCTTTAAACAAAATACATTGCATCAAAGCAACTGAACAACATTCATTAGGAAAACAGTGTGTCAATAATGCAAAATGATAGTTAAAGGCAGTTCATCATTGGATTCAGTGATGTCATCTCTGTTCAGTTAAATAGTGTCTGTGCATTTATTTGCAATCAAGTCAACGATATCGCTGTAGATGAAGTGTCCCCAACTAAGAAGTGTGCTTAATTGTGTTGAATATGCACTATAGAGTACTCCAAATCTTAAAAGTATTTTTTTTAACTGTAAGGCCACTGTAAGTGACTAAAAGAGACACTTCCATGACTGTTTCTTAACACACTTAAATAGTCTTTTAAAAAGTGCACTTTTTAAAAATGTCAAATTATTATTATTTTTTTTTTTTGCTTTAAAACATTATTTTAATAATCTCTTTTTGTTGTTGTTGTTCACAGTGGTTACCTTACAGATAATCAAATCATTCTATATTTAATGGTGGACCATTAAGTGATGTACATTAAGTTATATCTATCTGTTTATGCATGTGCTTAAGCTACATATTCTCACATAGGAACAAAGCCAGATTGTGACATATTGAAATAGTGTTCCAGGATGTTTTGGTCTTATTGTATTTGTTTCAGCCTCCAGTCTGGCTGATGAATCACTTGTTAATTGTTTGCATGTTTTTCCTCTGTCTCAGTATGATTTTCCTTTTGCACGCATTATTAAACAAGCTGCAGCTTTACGAATGTGTTCATATGTCCTACTAGAGATCAGTGTGCTCATATCTCAACAGGAAACACTGTGAATGGACAGGGAAGCTGTCCGAAAGGCTTCGAGAGGGTCAACGGGACGCAGTGTGTGGGTAAGAGTCTTCGCCCCGTCCTCCTGTGCTAGATCGATCCTAGCGTTCACAATGATCTCTCACGGGCCAAAACACATTTCAGGAACATGCAAACAAACACTTCATTCTTCCTTCCTTCATCCAGGGCTCGGCCAATTACATCCGTCAATTAAGATGCTTTTGACATGTTTAAAACACTGGGTCTGAAGTCACTGTGTTGCTGCAGACCTGAAGTGATAAATAGACATTTAATTGATCATTTTACTCAAAGTGACCAACAAAGCACAATCCTCATTGAGAAAAGTGTTGAAGTCTGCATTACAAACCATTTTATTGCAGTAATAAGGTATCCTTACGTAAGTTTTTAAACATGCATGTTGATCACATTTTCTTGATCATCATTGTACTATAAAAACATGCTGCAACTTTCAGGAAAATATATTTTAATCAAACTAAGATGTACTTGTACATGTCAGCAACCTCTCGATACGTGTCATCCTGTTTGTTTGGACGTTTGGTGCTTTTATACTCGAAATACATCTCATTTATCCCCGTATCAACCAGAATCTGATCAAATAAGAGCAGCTGGTTAACAAGGACTGACAGACAAACCCCTGTGATAGAGAAGTGCACTTCAGCATACTTTTATAAAGAGCACTTATTACATAAAGAATATACTTTAATATAATTTACTTAAGTGCACAATTAATGTAATGTTAATGGAAAACTAATACTTTTTGGACTCTGTGATATTTACAATGAAATGAAGATGCAAAGTAGTTTAGATTTATATTAAAAGCTATTAATTGAACTTAACAGTGTTTTGTGACCCACTAGAGACTTAACAATACATCTTAAGTTTATTTCATAAATACTTCTGTTGTCTTTGACATATGAGTAAACTTACTGCTGAATGTACTGACAAGCATTTATGATAAACTAAAATATACTTTAATGTAATGTCTATTGAAACTTGCATGCCATGTATGTACATATACTTATATTTACACATTTGCAGATTAGTGCATTTGAATATATATTTACATGTAACATCAAATAACACACTACAACTAAAATACTAATAAAGTACTTTACCTGTGCGTATGTTAGTCAACACATCCAAATTTGTTTATTTCTTTAAAGCACAACAAAAGATTATCAAAACTATTAAAAATGTACTATGTAAATGTAATTATTAAAATTATTACAAATTATTACAATGTGCACTTTTTACAGTCTTGACAGTGTCTAGCCGCTAAAGTGGCCTTTTATTTAATTAATATTATATTTTAAGCAAATACAACTTTTTTAAAATGTACTTTTAAGTACACTGCAAGCACACTTCTTTTCACAAGGGTTTTCACACACCAGCACGTCAGGTTATGACAGTCATGTTTCCTCCTCTGGTGTAGATATTAACGAGTGTTTGCAACCGGGTTTCTGTGAAAATGGGAACTGTGTTAACACCCGAGGGAGCTACAGTTGTGTCTGCAAAGAGGGCTACTTATTGGACGCCTCTCATGGGATCTGCATCTGTAAGTATGGAGCTGTCGGACACCGCAGCTTCACCTGAGAGGAGAGCACCAGCGGGAATGCAACACAGCTACAGCCTTCAGTCACACACAGACTTAAAGAAACAAAAATGGAAATTTGCTGAAAATGTTCTCAGGCCGTCCAAGATGTAGATGAGTTTGAGTCTTCATACAGATGTGGAGGAATGTAGCATTCCATCATTTGCTTTACAATGGATGCTCTGCAGTGAATGGGTGCCGTCAGAATAAAAACAACTAATAACAACATCACAGTAATCCACAGCACTCCAGTCCATCAGTTAACATCTGGAGAAGATAAGAGCTGCATGTTTGTAAGAAACATATCCATCATTTAGATGTTTTTAACTTTAAAATGCATGTCCATAATTCAGAAAAATGCCTCCTCCATTGAAAAATTGGTCTGGTATTAATCAGGAGAGAAATCTGCACAGATCAAGCACTGTTTACAAGCCAAAAACTCCATATGTGGGTGGATTCTTATGTGAGAGACAACAGGAGATGGACTTTTTAACTGGAGGTTAAAATGTTATTATGGATTATGGACTCGTATTTTAGATGGACGCAATAGTTTGGAGTTAAAAGAGTCTTAATGCTGGATTTGATTAATCTTTTGTCTTCTCCAGTTGTTAACTGATGGACTGGAGTGCTGTGGATTATTGTGATGTTTTTATCAGCTGTTTGGACTCTCATTCTGACGGCACCCATTCACAAGTGATGCAAAGCTACATTTCTCCAAATCTGATGAAGAAACAAACTAATCTTGATCTTGGTTGGCCTAAGGATGAAAACATTTTCAGCAAATGTTCATTTTTGGGTGAACTATTCCTTCAGTGCAAGCCAATACAGTACTTTGGATACTTTCAAATCTACACCATAAAGTGAACACAAATGAGTGAAGATTTTGGCTGTGCGGCGCTATACTTTGCCCTTTGACCTGCATATGCATCCTTACATCGAGGCCTATCCTGACTGACCTTTCCTTATTTTCTGGTGTTTTCCCTTCAATTGGGAGCTGCCTCTTTCTGCCTGAGTTTTTGCATCTGGGGAATTCTGTGACTATTTTAATCAGATTTTCTTCTTGTCTGAATCTTTCATGTGACTCTGAGCATGTTCATGTGTGTCAGTCAGGTAAGTGTACATACGTCTGCTGTGTCTGGTCCTGTATATGTGTGATTATGTGCATATTCCTGCAGTAATTTGAGCTGATATGATTCACAGTGGCTCTGTGGCTGATTATTGTATGCCTGGCTCTACTTGAAACTTTGTTTGTGCTGCTAAACCAATCAAAGCATGAAAAGTGTAATGATGAATGTCAATGTGTTATGAGTAGCAGAAATATTTGCTACTTTAGGGTTGTTTTTTAAGTTAGATTTGCACAAGAAACACCCATAACGAAAGCAATCAACTTCAGGGAAAAGTTCACAAAAACATTATTTGATCACATCGTTCCAATGACTTTCTTCTGTGGAACACAAAAGGAGATGATTTGCAGAATGTCCAAGCTGCTCTTTTACACACAATAAAAACAGAAAGTGATTCACACTGCCAAACTCCAAAAATGACAGAAAAAAAAACCACCATTAAAAGTTGTGCACTATATTTTAAGCCATAATAACTAATAATATAATATAATAACTGTATTGCATGTTAATAATGAAAATTAGCCATTTAAGTACACTTAAAAAGATATGCTTTTATGACTTTCTTAAGTACACTTTTAAAAAGTGTAAAATGTCTAATTATAGTTTAACTGTGAAGTACATTATAAATCTTTTTTTTTTCTTTTTTTCATTTAAATGGGTCATAAAGAACTCTCAAGTTCAAGTACACTTGAAAAAAAATACATTTCTTAATTTAAAAAAAACAATATTTTAAGATAATATATCTTGTTATATTATTTTAAATATTTTTTTGTAAATATTTTAATATAATTTTCACTCAAAACTTAATGTAAATCACACGCAATTAAGTGTCTGTAAACATAAGATTAAGTTTACACTTCGGTTTATTCTTTTAAAGCATTATTTCTGTCATAAGTTATCTTAAATTAAAATGTACTTCTTTTCGTAAAGGGTATGTCTTCAGATTTGAGAATTAGAGTATGATTCGTAAATCTATTATTTAATTTTTTTTGAGTGAACTATCCCTTTTAAATTATTATACTATAAGGAGCAGTATAAAATGCTTTTATGTTAAAAAATGAATACATTTTTATTTGCATGCATGATCTTTTGCATGTTGAGATTCACATCCCAACCTGTAATAATCAACTACGTAATGTTGTTCTGTATTGTTTCCCCCTTCATAGCGCAGAAGGTGATTTCGGAGGAGAAGGACCAGTGTTTCCGTATTCTGAACCAGGGCTCCTGTTCTCTGCCCATCCTGAAGAACATCACCAAACAGATCTGCTGCTGCAGTCGAGTGGGCAAAGCCTGGGGCAAGAAGTGTGAGTTATGCCCATACTCTGGCTCAGGTAAGAGACCTTTCAGACATTCAAAGAATAGTCTTTTCCTTTCAAACAACTGCACTGGAATGAACATCTTTAATGCAGAAGTTTTGACAAGGAGTAGTAAGAAGGCTGGAGGACAGCACTGAGAACGTACTCGGTTACTAAACGTAACCTCGGTTCTCTCTAGAAGAGCGAACGAGTACTGCGTCTTAGCTAAGACGCTACGGGAAAAGTCTCTTTTCACGAAATACTGAAGCAAAAAATTATCCTTAATTTTGTATTTTTGTAAAGCGCATTTGCAGCAGTACACAGCCATAGACGAGATGGCTCGTTCGCTCATTGGCTTGTTCTATGGCAACTGCACAGCCTATCGAGCGCAGGCTGATGCTACATCAGACCAATAAGGGCGCTTCGCGCCCTTCTTGCCACTTCCCGCCGAAACAGGTGTGGCCCAACCTATAAAAGGAGCTCGAAAAGGCTGACTCACCTGATTTATTTCATCGCCGAAGCGAACCGGAGTGAATCGTACGCACGGCAGAGAACACAGTACTCGTTCGCTCTTTTAGAGAGAACCGAGGTTACGTTTAGTAACCGAGTACGTTCTCTTATGAGAGCTCTCTCGTACTGCGTCTTAGCTAAGACGCTACGTGAACCCAATGTAAAACGCCGTGCGCGCAGGGATCACACACACCACTAAACCTGAAGCAACGCCCAGGATTTACAGTGCACAGTCACCTGAGGGACTCACAGAGAGTCCAGGACAGAAAAGGGAAAAAGTCCTCCGTTCTATATCTAGCAGCATCCATAGATGCGGCAATATGACATCACACAGCCGAGGCAAGGCCTGACCAATGTGGCAATGCGGGTCTTACGCAATACTGCCCATATAACAGTCGGCAGCGCATAGCGCTCGTGAACTCAGAATTCCCCTCAGGGCCCTGATTCGACTATACCGACAACAGCCTTGCTTGCAAGGCGGGGACCTCCAGGTTATAGAACCTGATAAATGTAGACGGCGAGGCCCAACCTGCCGCCATACATATATCCTGCAAGGAGATCCCAGTAGACCACGCCCACGACGAGGTGACGCCTCTTTTGGAGTGTGCTCTGACGCCCAACGGGCACTGAAGGCCCCTGGAAGCGTAAGCTAACGCTATGGCGTCAAATTTCCATCTGGATAGAGTCTGTCTCGAAACAGCCATTCCCTTGGAACGTCCACCGAACGAGACAAACAGCTGCTCCATCTGCCGAAAGGCAGCAGAGCGAGACACATAAGCTCTTAAAACCCTGACAGGGCAAAGAAGACTCGAGTCTCCATCCTCCCCTGACACCGGCAGGGCAGACAGGGCAATAACCTGAGCCCGAAACGGTGTGTTGAGGGATTTCGGCACATAACCGTGCCTAGGTTTGAGTATGACTCTTGAGTCATTGGGCCCAAACTCCAAGCACAACTGGCTCACCGAGAGCGCGTGCAAATCACCCACATGCTTCACAGAAGCGAGAGCCAACAAGAATACTGTCTTGAACGACAGATGCTGAAGGCTAACCGATTATATAGGCCCAAAAGGGGGACCCTTCAAGGCCTCCAAAACCGCCGCGAGGTCCCACATAGGGACTGACGGAGGTCTGGGAGGATTCAGCCTCCTAGCTCCTCTGAGGAACCGGATGACTAAATCGTTCCTTCCTATTGACTGACCGGACGCCGTTTCAGAAAACGCCGCGATGGCCGCCACATAAACTTTGAGCGTAGATGGAGCTCTGCCCTTATCCAACAGCTCCTGTAGGAAGGAGAGGACCTCCGTCACCTCACAACTAAGGGGTGAATAACCTCGAGCTGTGCACCAGCTGGAGAACACCGACCACTTCGAGGCATACAGACGTCGTGTCGACGGAGCTCTAGCCTGAGTGATGGTATTTAGCACTCCCACTGCGAGATCAGCGGGTAACCGTTGAGCGCCCACACATGGAGGGACCACAACTCCGGTTGAGGGTGCCAAATCGAGCCCCTGGCCTGCGAGAGGAGATCCCTCCTCAACGGTACCGGCCACGGGGCGACATCTGCTAACTGCATCAAATCTGGGAACCATGGTTGGTTCTTCCAAAGAGGTGCTACAAGCAGTATTGAACATCTCGTTTCTCTCACCCGTTCTATCACCTGCGGAAGGAGGGAGACGGGAGGGAACGCATAAAGCGGGCAGCACGGCCATCTCCGTGACAGCGCGCTTTCGTTCTTGGAAAAGAACGGGAGGCAGTGAGCGTTTTCGTGGGACGCAAAGAGGTCCACCTCCGCCATGCCAAATCTCTCCCACAACAGCCGGACTGTTTGCGGGTGTAGAGACCATTCGCCTGTAGGAACATTGCCTCTGGACAGCCTGTCTGGACCCAGATTCTGCAGTCCAGGCACATGCACTGCTCTCAGCGAGCGCACGTTGGCAACCATACAGGCTTGCGCATTGCAAAAAAAACGCTGAAACAGTCACAATCTCTGGAACTGAAACAGCGGCGCGCTTAGGTGAGAGCCCGGCCGCAGCGGAACTCAGCATCACACAGCAGGCTTTAGATGGCAACACCGCTTTTGCCGCCGTCCAGCAGAGGGCGGACAAAGGTGCGTCGCTATCGCCTGTTCCACCGGCGGAAGTGAGTGGTAGTTCCTCTTTTTAGCATCATCAGTGTGGAGAATGCTAGTGAGACTGAATATGGAGCGTTCCAAGCCTTCGCCACCTCTTCGTGAAGCTCAGGAAGAAATGAGGCGGGCTTTGAGAAGTACGCTCATCCGAAAGGGAAATACCATCCAGCCGGGAACGAGAGAGGGGGGGGGCGCTGGTGCAAACCACTCGCGGCCGAGACTCATCGCGGCCAACATGAGCATTCGCCCCGGCTCCTTCTCGATGTCAGCTCATCTGCTGGGCTTCTGAGCAGAAGGCGCGAGATCCTCGGAGCTCGCCCAGCCCTCACTGCCCGAAGCTAGCAGAGAGCGCGTGTCCTCTTCCCCCGACGCGGCCCTGAGATCGACTTCCTCGGACGACGCGCCGGCAAACAGCGGGCGCTGCCCACCGGGAAGCGATGCAGGGGGGGCCGGTGAAGCAGGGCGAACCGGCAAGCTCGGTTGAGCTGAAGACGGTTCCGGAATCCGCTGGAAGCGATGCTTTTACGGTGCCTCAGCGCAGCGGAGAATGCAGGCTCAGAGAAAAAGGCCAGGCGAGTCCTCAGAGTCACCATGGCAACAGCTCGCAGTGGGGGCATCCGCCGTCCATCCCAGGCAGGAGACACAGATGACGTACCGGTCTCCCTCGCTGAGTGGGGCTCTGACGAGCCGCAGGAAGGCATCTTAAAAAAGACGCGAGCTCTTTTACGAGTGTGTCGCAGGGCGAACACACACACACACATAAAGAACAGCTTGGATATAACAGAATTGAAAGGATATAGGCGCCGGATAGCGCAGCAGGAACGGCAGTGGAAGGTGGCGATGCCAGCAGCTTCAGAATGGCTCGTCCTGCTGATGTGCTTTCTCAGACGGCGCTTGCTTCCTCCGTAATCCAGCGATGCGTGAGCTTCGCTGAAGAGATGAAAAATCAGGTGAGTCAGCCTTTTCGAGCTCCTTTTATAGGTTGGGCCACACCCGTTTCGGCGGGAAGTGGCAAGAAGGGCGCGAAGCGCCCTTATTGGTCTGATCTTGCATCAGCCTGCGCTCGATAGGCTGTGCAGTTGCCGCAGAACAAGCCAATGAGCGAACGAGCCGTCTCGCCTATGGCTGTGTACTGCTGCAAATGCACTTTACAAAAATACAAAATTAAGGATAATTTTTTGCTTCAGTATTTCGTGAAAAGAGACTTTTCCTGTAGCGTCTTAGCTAAGACGCAGTACGAGAGAGCTCTCGTAAGAGAACTTTACAGTGTTGGTACAGAATACTGAAACAACATGATTTGGTTTTTACACAAAGAGTCCAAATGTTCCTCAGCTTTTCTGCCCAACCCATACCACCAGCAATATTTCTCTGAAAATTCCAATTCAATTCAATTCAATAAATTTATTGCAATGTCAACAAGTTGATAGGAATTTGTCTTGGTACAACTCTCAGACGTAAATAACCTAAAAGGCAAACATCATAAGTACAAAAAAACAGACAATGTTCACCAACAATACCCAACAACCAGTAAGACATTAGACCAAAACCCCGCTGAAAAAAGACAATACCCCTCGGCAGAGAAAGTGCACAGTGCATATACGTAGTTGATAAAGTGCTGCTAGCAGTGCAAGTTCAGATGTCTGATAGCCAGAGGGTAAGTGCTGTCTCTGAAAATTGATGTGGAAGTCTTAAAGCTCCTATATCTTCTTCCTGAAGGAAGAGATGGTGAGCAGGGTGAGAGTGGTCCGCTAAGATGTTTTTAGCCTTACTGATTATTCTGGTGGAGAAAAGTGAAGAAAGTGAAGGGAGACTAAAGCCTATAATTTTTGATGCGCTGTGTACTACTCTTTCCATCCTAGTTTTGTCCTGAGCGGTTGTGTGACCGAACCAGACAAGCATGGAAAAAGTGAGCACGCTTTCAATAGTTGACCTATAAAAATGGGTCATGGCAACTCGGCTGACTCTAAACTTTTTGAGCTGCTGCAGAAAGTGGAGTCGCTGGTGAGCTTTACTTCCTTCTAAAATCCTTCTAAAATCCACAACCAGTTCCTTGGTTTTTGAGATGTTAAGTATCAAGTTATAGCTTTGGCAACATTTCACCAGCCCCTTCACTTCTCTACGGTAGTCAGATTCATCACCGTTAGTAATAAGACCAACTACAGAGGTATCGTCAGCAAACCTAAGCAACAAAACTGAACTGGTGTGTGATTGACAGAATTGTGTGTATAAAGAGTACAGAAGTGGGGACAGGACGCAGCCCTGAGGGGCGCCAGTGTTCAAAAACTTTGACTGTGAGACGTAATCACCCATTTTAACCACCTGCTTCCTATCGCATGGAAAGTTGAAAATCCATTTGCAAAGTGATGCTCCTGTAAAGTGTTGATCAGCTTCACAGGAACGATGTTGAACGCAGAGCTAAAGTCCACAAAGAGGACACGTACATATGTAGATTTTAACTCCAGATGTTGAAGAATAGAGTGCAAACAGAGTGAAACTGCATCATCAACACTCCTATTTGCTCTATAAGCAAATTGTTGGGGGTCAAGTGAAATAATGGACAGGTGTTTACATATCAAACGAAGTTAAGCCCACAGGCCTATAATCATTAAGGCACGAGATTCTATTTTTCTTTTGAACTGGAATGATCACAGCAGATTTAAAACAAGCAGGCACAATACCAAGTTGGAGAGACCAGTTAAAGATGAAAGTGAGGACAGATGTTAATTGATCAGCACAGTCTCTTAAAGTGGCAGTTCTTACACCGTCAGGCCCCGCCGCCTTCCTAATGTTCTGCTGACGGAGCAAGATAATTACATCATGCTCCGAGATAATGGGCGGAGGGTCACCCTGCTCTCTGTCGCAGGAGGGGGGCAGTGGATTTCTGCTATCAAAACGACAGTAGAAGTCATTAAGCCTCCCAGGAAGAGAAGGGTCACTGACTTGAGCATGGTGTTTGATCTTATAGTCAGTAATGTCCTGAAGCCCACGCCAGACACCTTTGATGTCATTTGCATATAGTTTATTTTCAAGCTTAGCTTTAACACAGCTCGCTGAAATTCATATTTCAGTAATTTGAATTGTACCATATCACCACTCTTAAAAGCAGCCTGTTTTTGCTTACATAGCACTCTCAATACATTATTAAACCAGGGCTTACTGTTATTAAAGACATGAACAGCTCCTGTAGGAATACAAACACTCTCACAAAATTAAATATAGGATGTGACGGTATCAGTAAAGATGTTAATATCCTGACCATCAGACCAAAAATTACTCCATATCGTGGAGTCTAAGCAGTCCTGTAATGTGTCTATGGCTTGTGGGGACAATTTCCTAAAAAGTTTGACAGTTGGTTTAGCCACTTTAAGTTTCTGGCGATATTTTGGTATAAGAAAAATAGTGTTGTGGTCGGACTCATCCAAAGGGGCCCTGGCTACAGCATCAAATGCCTTTAGAAATAGAAGAATAGCATTGATCCAGTGTTTTATCCTCCCTAGTAGTGATCTGGATTTGGGGTTTGTATCTGGGGAGTGCCTTCCTCAAGGAGACATGGTTAAAAACACCCAGCACAAACATGGCAGCGTCGGGATTGTTGTTTTCAACCTCTGTGATATTATCTACAAGTGGCTGCAGAGCAGCCGGAACAGAGGCGTCTGGGGGAATATAAATAACCATCAGGACAACAGAAGAAAACTCTCGAGGCAAGTAGAAGGGCTTACATATCACAGTGAGAGACTCCAACTCTGGAGAGCAGGTTTGTGACAAGTTTTTGCAGTCCGAACACCAGTTGCTATTGTTTTAGCAGCCAACCCCACCTCGACGTAGTTTTTGTGAGCATGCAGTGCGGTCTGCATGATGTAGATAAAAGTCTGCTAGTTTTAACATGGAGTCCGGGAAACTTTCAGCCAACCAGGTCTCAGACAGGCAGATAGCGGCGGCGTCCCTGAAGTCTCTCTGTGTACGAATAAGCATAGAAAGTTCATCCATTTTTTTTTCCAGGGAGCGGACATTGGAAAGAATCAGGCTAGGTAGAGCTAGGCGGTAGATGTGATGCCTAAGCCGGACAATAGCGCCACCCCTCACACCCCGCTTCCGAGTCTTCCAGCACTGTTTAATCCGCTCCTTATGTAGTTGGCATTTCGGCGGTAGATCGGGCAGGAAAATGGGCATGCTGTCCCGAATTTGAAGTAATGCAGACCTGTCATACTGAACAATACCAAGGCTGGGTTCTAGGAACGTGCAGGACAACACCAAACAAACACACAAAACAGAGAGTAGTACCAAGTCGCCATTGAGCGGCGCCATTATGCTTATAGCACATAGTTGTATGGAGGGATATCAAAGCAGTTGGAATTTACTGTGTCATTTATCTTCATTTAAATATAACATGTTGAGGTTCTAGCATTGTCCAGATGACCCTCAATGTTCCTGGCTCGATTAAAAAAAAACGACTTTTACTGTTCAAGGTTAGGGATAGATGTGTTTTTCAACTGTGTCCATTTCAGTGAATTATGTCTTTTTTATTAGAATTATTTTTTATTATCTATTACTCCCCTGAGAACATGAATTGTGCTTAACTTTATTGAATGTGTAGTGTACTTTAAATCTTAAAAGTATATTTAAAGAACTGTACTTGCAGATAATATAATATTAATGAAATAAAAGGCCAAAAAATTGCATTTTGTAATAGTCCAATTATTTTATTTATTTTAAAGTACATTTAAAATAACAATCGCTTGTCGTGCACACATATAGTTCAAATATACTTATATAACTTAATTATTACCTATGAGTAATTAGTAATTACAAATATATTTAAATGCATGAATTGTGTAAGTTTAAATAGAAATGGCTTTAAAGTATGTAACTAACAATTATAAATGTCCCTTATGAAAAAGAAGTACCCTGTACCCTGTTCCCTGTATCCGTGTTTCTTTGCTTTGCCTTGGAGGCGTCGTGAAAACAGAGTTGAGGATCCAAATACAGGCTTTATTATAGAGAGTGGTCAAACAGGCAGAGTCCAGTTCCAGCAAACAATAATGTCCCAGGCAAAGACAAAGAGGAATCCGTAAACAGGCAAAGGTCAGGGCAGGCGGCAAAACAATCATAAACCAGATAAACAGTCCAAGGTCAAAAACAAGGAGACAAAGCAAAGAAACACACATACAGGGAACAGGGTACAGGCTAAACAATAATCAGCAAAGTGTGTGTGGATGTGTGCAACCTTTATAATGCAAGACTGATGAGGTGTTTAGAGACAGGTGATTGCAATTGATGAGGAGTCCTGGCAAAGGATTATGGGAAATGGAGTCCAGGGTGAAGTGGCAAGAGTCTGGAATGGAGTGCCCTCTAATGAAGCTCACGGGCACTACAGCTAGAGATCGTGACATTCACGCTGGTTTTAGCTTATTTTTTACTGAATTAACTGGTTTTATCTGGTATTAACTGGATTAGTAAAGAAACATGCTAACAACATGCTAGCAACTTGCTAATCAGGCTAGAAACATGCTTTTAACATGGTTTTAAAGTGGTTTTGCCCACTGTCACGCAGCTCTTAGCTGGTTTTTAGCTGTTTTTTTTTTAGTATTTACTGAATCAATTTGTTTTAGCTGGTTTTCATAGAAACATGCTAACAACATGCTAGTAACTTGCTAATCAGGCTAGAAACATGCTTTTGAACATACTTTTAAAGTGGTTTTGGCCACTTGTCACGCTGGTCTTCAGCTGTTTTTTTTTTTTACTGAATCAACTGGTTTTAGCTGGATTAGCATAGAAACATGCTAACGACATGCTAGTAACCTGTTAATCAGGCTAGAAACATGTTAAAAGTGGTTTTAGGCACTGCCATGCTGGTCTTAGCTGGTTTTTAGCTGTGTTTTTTTTACTGAATCAACTGGTTTTAGCATAGAAACATGCTAATAACATGCTAGTGAAAGTAACGTGACATTCAGCCAAGTATGGTGACTCATCATCATTAAGTCAAATTGTATTGTCTTCAAGTCTTAAAACCTTTAAACTTAAAGCTTTTTAAAACTTTCTGGTTAGGGTTTTTCAAATCAACTTAATGTTTGTCTAGTTGTATTAAATATGCATTTGTAGTGTACTGCAAATCTTAAAATTATTATTTTATTTTTGTTTTGTTTTTGTTTTTAAAGAGAGACACTGTCATGACTGTTTCTTAACATACTTAAGTAAACTTAGAAAATGCACTTTGTATTAACTTTTTACTCTAAAGTACACTTTATATTGTTATTTTTAATAATCTTTTGTCATGTTTAATTTAACTTTGATGTATTGACTAACATATTAAACAAATGTGAAGTACATATAATTTGCTTTGTAGTTTGTCTGTCTTTGTTTAAAAAACACTAGTTGAGTTTGTTCTGTTGTCCCGGTTGAATTGAAAGTTTCTGACTTGATTAAGAAACAAAATATGTGACTCCATTGGACTTTTTACAGGTTTTAAGCATAACCTAACTTTATATCCACAGCTGCCTTCAAAGAGATCTGTCCTGCTGGACCGGGTTACCATTATTCCGCTTCGGCTGTCAAGTTTAACCAGAGGCTAGCCGAGATGCTTGACACTGGCGGGCCTCCCCTGGTCTCCGAAAATGGCCGCACATCCACCAAGGAAATAGTATCCCAACCCGAAAGCTCCAGGACTCACTCTGTAATCTCACAGTCAACCCGAAGCCAACAAGTGCCATATTCGCCGACCAACACGCAGACCATCCGAGTCCAGCAGAGTCCTACAAGACCACAGCAAGCTGACACGGGTTCACAGACCGGTTCGGTAATCATTATAACTCAACCAAAACCAAACCTGTCAACAAGTGGTGGCTTTCAAACCACAAATGCCAGACCTCAGCAGCCTGTCAGCATCCATCCTGGGAGCACAGCCACTGCAACCAGGCAGCCGGCCAGAGTGAACACACGTGAGCCACCGAAATTCTTATTAACAGATTTATTAAAACCCACAGATGTTTTTGATTCAGTCTTAATTGTTTACAGCTGTTGTACGGACACAAACCAGCCGGCCCTGGGTTAACAGACAGCCGGTATCACCAGTCAGACCTCCTCCTGTACCGGCTACAACCCAACCACTTCCAACTAGACAAGGTAAGCCACCGGAGGGACTAGTGAGAATTAAGTACACTTAAAGGGTTAGTTCACCAAAAAATGAAAATTATGTCATTAATAACTCACCCTCATGTCGTTCCAAACCCGTAAGACCTCCGTTCATCTTCGGAACACAGTTTGAGATATTTTAGATTAATTCCAAGAGCTCTCAGTCCCTCCATTGAAACTGTGTGTACGGTATACTGTCCATGTCCAGAAAGGTAAGAAAAACATCATCAAAGTAGTCCATGTTACATCAGAGGGTCAGTTAGAACTTTTTGAAGCATCGAAAATACATTTTGGTCCAAAAATAGCAAAAACTACGACTTTATTCAGCATTGTCTTCTCTTCCGTGTCTGTTGTGAGAGAGTTCAAAACACAAGAGTTCAATGATATCTTCTTGAACCAGTTCACCAAATCGAACTGAATCGCTTGGAACGATTCTCGTCTCCAATACGCATTAATCCACAAATGACTTAAGCTGTTAACTTTTTTAATGTGGCTGACACTCCCTCTGAGTTCAAACAAACCAATATCCCGGAGTAATGCATGTACTCAAACAGTACACTGACTGAACTGCTGTGAAGAGAGAACTGAAGATGAACACCGAGCTGAGCCAGATAACGAACAAAAGATTGACTCGTTCTCGAGTCAAGAACTGGTTGCATCGGTTTTCGGATCAACAGTAGTGATGGGAAGTTTGGTTCTTTTCCGCTAACCGATTCTTATGGACATTTCAATTCAATAAACCGGTTGAAGAAAATGGTACATCGGTTCTTTTGCGCTCGACGTAATGACGTCATTTGTGATGATTGCCCTGGTTCAGTTCAATTTGGTTAACTGGTTCAAAAAGATCCAGTTACATCGAATGATTCGTTCCCAAACCGGATAAGACATACTGCTTTGTTTTGAACTCTCTCACAACAGACACGGAAGAGAAGACGATGCTGAATATAGTCGTAGTTTTTGCTATTTTTGGACCAAAATGTATTTTCGATGCTTCAAAAAATTCTAACTGACCCTCTGATGTCACATGGACTACTTTGATGATGTTTTTCTTACCTTTCTGGACATGGACAGTAGACCGTACACACAGCTTCAATGGAGGGACTGAGAGCTCTTGGACTAAATCTAAAATATCTTAAACTGTGTTCCGAAGATGAACGGCGGTCTTACGGGTCTGGAACGACATGAGGGTGAGTTATGAATGACATAATTTTCATTTTTCGGTGAACTAACCCTTTAAGTATTAAAATAATATACTTAAGTGTGAATCGAATGTAATGCTTTATATGCTTTTCAATGCATGTTACTTACAATTAAATGAAAATGTATTATAGTTCAAATGGATACTAAATGCATTTGTGACCCACTTAGTAGAAGTAGAATTTCAGTAAATATTTATATGTCATTTCATAATTACTTTTATTGTTTTTTAAAATATATAGATAAAGTTACTGCTGAATGTACTGACACACAATTTAAAATATACTTTAATGTCCTTTCTATTGAAACCTTTATGTCATGTACTTAAATACATTTGTAATTCCACACATGTAGTAATAAAGTTGCAATTTAGTACATTTAAAATATGTTAACTTTAAATGTAATATGAAATAACACTATACATGCATTATAATTAAGTACTCAAATGTGCTTTAGTCTGTTCATCAAAATAAGTGTATTTTCTTTAGGATGATAAAAGATTATTAAAAAATAATGATTTAAAATATATTTTAAATTAATACTGTTAACTTGATATCATTACAAAAAGTGTACTTAAGTGTATTAATAAACAGTTATGAAAGTTGACATAACGTATTTTAATGTAATTTCTATGGAAACTTGTATGTATTTGTAAGTACACCTTTGTAATGATGTTGTAAATAAGAACATTTTAAATATATTAGCTTTTAATGTGATATCAAATAACACACTAAAGTTAAAAATATAATCAAGTACGTTACATGTGCTTTGGCATGTAAGTCAACACATCTAAATAAAATAAGATTGTTAAAAGGATTTTTGAAGGATTGTGTGACTGGAGTAATGATGCAAAAAATTCTGTTTGAAAGTCCGCTTTGATTGTACTTAATAAACGGTTTAACTGGACTCGCAAGTGGATATTAAATTATGTTGTGGGTTAATTAAAAATATTCTAAATAAACTACAAACATAAAATGATATACATTTATTTTGTCCTCACATCTTTTCTTGTAACTCTTCCCTCTCAGTGACAAACCTGACAGAACGGCTCATTATGCAGCTCATTATGCAGCTCATTATGCAGGCCTTTGTCTTCTCAGGTGTAAATCAGAATGATATTCATGATAGTTGACGCCTACTCGCATATGACTTTTGCCAAAAAAAAAAAGTGTTTTAGAAAATTTAAATCAATATATTGTTTTCTGTGAGTGAGTAAACAAGATGATTTTCACATAATTTAGAAAGAAAAATTCTAGGCTACAAGCTCCATTTCTCAAAAGTCCGGGGAACCATTGTTCTTTATGTGTTTTATGGCCTTATTCAAGTGATTTAACATTTTTAGTTTTTCACTAACCACGCATAAAAAAATGTTTTTCTCAAAAACACAATCATGTATATACATGCTGCTCACATATTATTATAGCCCAGTTTGTGCTGATTACAATGAGATTAGACTTTAGCCATTTGGATATTTATAAGAAACTGAAAAAAAGCACAAATGTCAGGGCATGACAAAACTTCTCCAGGCCCCAAAAATACCCTTAGACTCCAGAGGGTTAAGCACATTTCTCGACTGAATTTTGGGGCTCTGCTTTTCACTGCTGTTCTCGATCTGTTATTTATTGTCAAATGTTGTTGGGCAAGATGTATTCACATGAAAGTGAAGTTGTTCCTCAGGATGTTGGTCTTAAAACAAAACGATCAAACAGACCAGAACTTCAACGAGACAGACTATAGTTACAGTGACTTGTTGATCACTTCTCCAAGAAACTGTAAGCATGCCCAGACAGTTCATCGGCCTGCTCATATAAATGACTGATTTCCAGAGCTGAAGTGACGCCAAATTCATATCAACCTTGAAAAATGCAGGGCTGGATACAAAACTATAATTTCCTCATCATTTGTCTTCAGTGTGATTGTTTGATGAATTTGGTTTGGAGAGGAATGAATAGAATGAAGACAGTCATTTAAGGATCACAGCATACTGCTGAGATTTAGTTAATCTGATTAACTAAACCACATACTGACCTGATATTCATTTTACAAAAGAAAAAGTATTTTAAAAGCATATCATATAACATACATATAGAAATAGCTAATATATAATTGATTTCATCATGACGGCTCCTTTGTGTGTGGTTCCCCAGATGGCCTAGTGTGTGAATCGAGACCTCAGCTGTGCGGTTCGGGTCACTGTCTTGACCTGCCAGGCGGTCGACACACATGTGTTTGTAACACTGGATATATCTTTAACTCTCAGCAGGGCCACTGCCAAGGTATGAGCCTGTCATTTACTGCATTAATTTAAACGGGAGAAATAAAATAATAACACAGAAGACTTCCACCCTCAGAAAAAAAATATGTAAGGTATCATATCAATGTACTTCCCTTTAAATCATGTAGATATTACATGTTTCTTCCACACCTCCAGACCACCTGCCATTTTTCTGCAGCATATTTAAGATTGTTTTACGTGACTCAAGTATTCCTTATCTCCCCATTGTTGCATCAAAGCTTTTAAGGTCAAAGATCAGAGTGATATTGTTGAGAGGACAGCTCACATATTTATCCATTCAGATTTTTAGTACTTTAACTGTTTTCATTTGTTTTATGCACTTGCTTGACTTTAGACATTACTTGCATAACTAAAAGTCATACATACATAAATACATACGTTAATGTATAACCATATACACACTAGATTTCAACATTTCAACATTTACTACTTTTAATAAATGCTTTAGGAGTATTTTTCTTTGTTAATTTGTTAACTAATCTAGTTAACTAACATTAACAAATGGAACATTATCGTAAGATGCTACCAAAAAAAAAAAAAAAACTTAAACTAAACAAAAATTAGCTTAAATAAAGTGTTTTTATATTTTATTTTATTTTTATGTTAAGGTTAATTTTTTTAAGTAGTTAAACCACTAAAGCTAAATAAATTAAAACTAATAAATAACAAATAATAAAAACTAGAGAAATATTAAAAGCCTAAAAAAAATAACAAAAACATACAATTAAAATTAACAAAACATTTAAGTGAAAACATAAAATATAAAAATAAAACCTTATTTAAAATGGATTTGACAGAATCTATAATAGTACATCAATGATACAAAGATAATATTGACCGTAATACAGAGTCAGAAGAAATCAATGATTAGTCCATCCTCTCTCTCTCTCTTTCTCTCTCTCTCAAGTTCAAGTTCAAGTCTGCTTTATTGTCAATTTCCACATGTACAGTACATACATAGAGAGAATCGAAATTGCGTTACTCTCAGACCCCGGTGCATACAGATAACATTAACATTAAAGCCTAAAAATCTAGATCAAATATAAAATGTAGATACAACTATACAATAAGGGAATGTAAAAAAAAGGCATATAATAAAATTAAACATAAAGTTAAATAAAGCAGCGCAAGGCAAATGACAGATATAGTGCAAATCAATGAAGTGAACAAAAGTGCAGATAAAAGATTTTTAGTGCAAAAAAATCCCTTATTAAAAATATCTTATTTAGTCTGATTAAAGTGACAAGTGACAAAGGGCTCAAGAGCAGTTATTTTATTTAACTGACTGATGAGGTAGTGGAATGACGTCAGTTCCATGGAGAATGAGGTAGTGAGCAGACCAATGCTGCACAAAGAGAAATTTCTCTCTCTCTGTCTCTCTCTCACTAATAGACATAAACGAGTGCGTGCTAACACCCCGTCCGTGTTCTGTGGGTCAGTGTGAGAATACAGCGGGCAGCTTCCGGTGTGTTTGTCCATCAGGATACCAGACCAACTCGCAGCAGACCCTGTGTGTCGGTCAGAAACATCTCATTCTCTCAGTGCGCTGGATAAACACATCCTAATAGCTTGTTTGTAGAATGTTGTGCATGTAATCATTGATGAGATCGATGGGTTCCACAGATTTGGATGAGTGCCGTCAGGTGCCGAATCCCTGTGTTAACGGCCGCTGTGAAAACACACTGGGCAGTTTCAGGTGTTTTTGCAGGACTGGATACAAGCTACAGGGCAACAGCTGCATAGGTAATCATTTTACCCACAATGCTTGCTCACTTTTCCTTTGCTTTGTACCTTTTATCACTTTATTTTAGTAACAAAATTTTATAGTATCCGATATTTTAAGACATTAGTTTAATTACCATTCCATAGTTTGGGGTCAGAAAGGTTTTTTTTTTTTTTTTTAAAGAAATAAAGATTTTTTATTCAACAAGGACACATTAAATGTGAAAAAAGTTTTTGAGCCTTCTATTTATCAAATAATCTTGAAAAAAAAACATGCATCACAGTTTCCACAAAAATATGAACCAGCACAATGGTCTTAAACATTGATAATGATTAGAAATGTTTATTGAGCAGCAAATCAGCATATTAGAATGATTTCTGAAGATCATGTGACACTGAAGACTGGAGGAATGATGCTGAAAATACAGCTGTGCAATCACGGAAATAAATTACATTTGAATATAATAATATTAAAAATACAAACCCTGATTCCAATGTTAATATCAAATGTTGAAAGTGAGACATTTTGATATGTCAAGCCAAATTTTGGCTCATTTTGGATTTCATGAGGGCTACACATTCCAAAAAAGTTTGGACAGGTAGCAATAAGAGGCCGGAAAAGTTAAATGTACATATAAGGAACAGCTGGAGGACCAATTTGCAACTTAGTAGGTCAATTGGGAACATGATTGGGTATAAAAAGAGCCTCTCAGAGTGACAGTGTCTCTCAGAAGTCAAGATGGGCAGAGGATCACCAATTCCCCTAAAGCTGTGTCGAAAATTAGTGGAGGAATATCAGAAAGGAGTTTCTCAGAGAAAAATTGGAGAATCTGGAACAATCTCTGTGCGTAAGGGTCAAGGCCGTAAAACCATACTGGATGCCTGTGATCTTCGGGCCCTTAGACGGCACTGCATCACATACAGGAATGCTACTGCAATGGAAATCACAACATGGGCTTAGGAATACTTCCAGAAAACATTGTCGGTGAACACAATCCACCGTGCCATTCGCTGCTAAAACTCATATTTGACTATAGGTCAAAATAGGTTTTGGATGGAATGATTGATTACTCTGTAAACACTGCTGTTTTTTTACTTCTACATCTGATTTGGTACAATCCTATAACAACAGTCTGTCTCAAATACTTCATACTGTGGCTCTTCTGAAAACCCGCAATGTATCATTTGTTTAACCCTTCTCCTTGGTATACTTCTGAACTCTGCCATCAGAAGGCCTTGGGTTGTCAATTGGAGAGACTGTGCAAAAGAACTGGCCTTGGAGTACATAAGCAGATGTATTTTGAGGATCTGGTTTCCTACAAGGCAGCATTGGAGAGAGCTAAATCATCGTTTTATGCAAACATTATTGCTAATGGACAGTCTAATACAAGGACTTTGTTCAGTAATATTAACAAACTGTTGAAACCTCATGATACTGTTTCACTTTCTCCCAGTCAATATGTGTCCTACTCTAATTTTTTAAACTCTAAGATTGACAGCATACATCAGTGGTTCCCAACCTTTTTAAACTCGCGGCCCACACAGCCAAACACATATGTTTGAGCGGCCCACTGCAAAAATAAATAAACTGACCCCGCTATTGTTGGGTTAATAACTTAGTACTCAGAAGCTAGATTGTTAACTGTATTTATTGAATGAACTAGGGCTGTGCGATATGGACAAAAAAAAACATATCAATTTTGATCAATTTTGCTATTTCGATTTTAATCACAATTTTGACGCACACATGTATGCTTTACAGTCATAAATGCATTTAGGATGAATTTGAAACCTATTTCCAAAAGAAAACCAATTAGAGCTTTATCAAAAAGTTGTAACGTCTCTAGAACAGACATAAGTCAAAATAATCACTATAGTAAAGGTGTAACAACATTTAAAGACTTATGGCAAAAAAATAAATAAATAAATCCCGTCTCCAGGGACTTTTTTTCTTCTTTGCCATGCATTGTTCATAGAGCTCATTAATTGTAGTGGTGCCTCGGGTGTTGAAATAGATTTGTTATACATTATACATGTAGGCCTACTCCGTCTGCAGTGTGTGTACAGTATGTGTATGCGTGCAGAAGCAGCAGAGAGAGCGCGTTAATGTAACGCGAAAGCACATTAAAATAATGCACGAGCGCGAATCTCTTTTCGCATGCAGATTTCCTTTGCTCTGTCACAAAACCAGACGTGCTTGCTCAGATACACGCTGATCTCGCCCGCAGAGAGTGCAAGCAATTAAAACGTGTCTCCTCTCAATCAAACTGTGTCCTGTGCACTCACAACTCTCTCAATGCTCATGTGCTAGATATTAACCCTTGTGCATTGTTCAAATTCACTACCCTTTCGTTATGTTCGGGATGAAAACATTGACTCAATTAAACTGCTGTAAAAATGTGTCAGATTAATATTTTTTCTAATTTTTTTTGCATAAATCTGTTAATCAACTTCAGTCCTGATCAAAACTACCCAATGTTTTTAAAAAATCCAAGATTTTAACTCTTTAATTGCCAAGTTCATAAATGATGTCACTGATTTGTTGAAAAAAAACACACACACAAAATGACTTATTTTCAAAATAAAAGTAATTGTGGCTGGATTTTTTTTTTTTTACTTTTTATAACAGTCTTGGGCATGTCAAAGATTAGTAGAAACATTGGCTTTGATGCATTTTTAGTTTTTGTGCAGCATTAGATTTTAATTTTTTTCTCCCTAATTTGTTGTTGGTGGCTGTTTTTGCCCCATTGACTTCCATTATAACGATTTTTTTTGATTGAAAAGCCATGACACAATATAATCATGCATTCTTGATTGTTTGTGGTTTTTTCCCTTTTGGGAAGAGATAAAATTTGTTAATTTTACAGTTGATCACAAGGTGGGACCATTAACCCTTGCGCACTTACCTTGATGTATTTGAGAAAATCAAAATGTAGACCTCAGCTTTCAGAACTACATGGAGTAAACAAAAGTGTATTTATGCACCTGCTGCCTTTTGATGATGGTGATAAGTATAGACTAAACAAAAGCAAAGTACGTGGATTTAAACACTTGCATGCCATCGTGCTGGTCATTTAATGGTGAGAAGAGCAGCAAGCAACACAAGAAAGGGCTTGACTTGTACTGAAGTTTTAGAAATGATTATGCAGCTTGACCCCTCCAGCGAGCTGCAGCTTATTTGAAGTTGGTATTGCATTTTGGTTCATAATACATTATGTTCATAAATTTGATGCAAAGTAGATTTTTTTTTACAGGATTTGAAGGTTTTAAACTGGCTTTACCATCAAGAAAAGACAAGCATTTCACACATAGACCATCCGTACTTTCACCATCAAAAGGCAGCAGGTGCATAAACACACTTCTTTTTTTGTTGTTTACTCCATGTAGTTCTGAGAGCATGAGGTGCATATTTGGATTTTTTCAGATACATCAATGTAAGTGCACAAAGGTCTTTCTCACACCCTCTCTTTCTCTCTCTCTATAATTGTTAAAATACTATAATTTGCTGTTATACTCCATATAACTCCATATACAAGCCAGAAACTGAGTTTTTTTTGTACAGGCCTATCTAAAGGGTTAATGGTCTCACCTAGTGGTCAACTGTAAAAATAACAAATTTTTTTCCTCTTCTCAAAAGGGAAAACCACAAAAAATCAAGAATGCATGATTATATGGTGTCATGGCTTTGCGATCAAAAAATGTCATTATAATGGAAGTCAACGGGGCAAAAACAGCCACCAACAACAAAATTGGGGAGAAAAAATTTTAATCTAATGCTGCACAAAAACCAACAATGCATCAAAGCCAATCTTGTTACTAATCTTTGACATGCCCAAGACTGTGATAAAAGGTTGAAAATAAGTAATTTTGTGTGTTACTTTTTCCCAAATCAGTGACCTCATTTATGAACTTGGTAATTAAAGAGTTAAAATTTTGGATTTTTTTTTTTACATTTGGTAGTTTTGATCAGGACTGAGGTTGATTAATAGATTTATGCAAAAAAATAAAAATAAATATCTGATACATTTTTACAGCAGTTTAATTTAGTGGATGTTTTCATCCACGAACATAACGAAAGGGTAGTGAATTTGCCCAGAGTGTACCGTTGAGTTGTTGAAGAATTTCAAAGCATTTTCCCAAAATATGCGTAAAAATAAGATTTGTCACCAAAAATCATTCCATTAGCTCAAACACAGAGAAAGTTGTGGCCAAAATAAGACTCAACTTTACCCCCTAGTGGACATAAACGTCCCCAACGACGCATAAGGGTTAATTATTTTCGCATGTTTTTATTTCTAGCCTTTTACCGCGTGCAGTGTGAACACTCTGATCCGTTAACATGGGCTCGGAAAAAAGGCGCATCCCAGACAGTGTGTGAACCTGGAGTTAGGCATATGCCCAGTCTGTTCTGTTCTCCCGCTAGGTGCAATGCAAAGCGATTTAGAAATCATGCACTCTCAAATCGTGATTTTATGACTACTTCTATTAAACGCACAGCCCTAGAATGAACTGGCAATGAAGAGAAAATAACTCTGACTGGCACCGCTCAGCAAAACAGGAAAACCAGATCCAGGCAGAGCTCGGCAGTGGGTAGACAGTCAGCGGAGCAAGCAGTCAGGAGGAAATATGTTGAAAGCATTTATGCATGTTTGAATTTGTTGTTCTGTAGCATATGCAGCAAAAATATCTAAGATAAATTGGCGGTTTATTCTTAAACCAATCAGCAAGCTCGAATAGTGGAAGCATAGTTAATTTAATATAATTTTTTTGTTATTTAATTATATATATATTAAATATATTATTATTTATTTTATTAGTAATTGGCGGCACACCTGCAATACCATCGCGGCCCACAGGTTGAAAACCACTGGCATACATTATGAATTAATTTTGAGCTGCCCTCAGTTTATTAAATTACTAAGCAGATCATGAAGTCTAAATTTGCTTTCTTTTGGTTCCCATATCAGTAATATTTCATGTAATCAGTAATATTCAATATTACATTTTTTCACTACGCAGTATTGCTAGACTTCGTCCTTCACTCTCTCAATAGTACTAAAGTGCTTATTCATGCATTGGTTAGATCTCGAATTGATTATTTTAATTCTCTTTTATTTGGCATTCCTGGAAAACAACTTCGTCAATTACAGATGATTCAGAATTCAGCAGCGAGGATAGTTACCCGTTCATGTACTTTCGATCGCATAACTCCTATTATTTTTAAGTTGCATTGGCTTCCTGTTCATCTTCGTGTTCATTACAAAATTTTACTTCTTACCTACAAAGCTCTTCATAATTTGGTACCCCATTATCTTTCAGATCTTCTCCATTTGTATACTCCATTGCGCTCTTTGAGATCATCTTCTGCACATTTATTGTCTGTTCCAAACTTCAAGATGAGTTCCTTTGGAGGTAGGACTTTTAGTTGTGCAGTGCCGAAGCTATGGAACTCTACCTTTGCACATTCGCCAGCTGGATTCTATTTCTCATTTTAAAGTTCAGATAAAAATGTATTTGTTAAGAGTTTAGAATTGTTTTTTAATGATTTTCTTGTTTTATGTGTTTTTACAATGCTTGCATTTTATGTTTGGTTTTATTGTACGGTGTCCTTGAGTGTCTTGAAAGGTGCATATAAATAAAAGTTATTATTATTATTATTATTATTATTATTATTATTATTATTATTATTATTTTTATTATTATTATTATTATTATTATTATTATTAAAAGAAGCCATAGCTAAACATTATCCAGAATCGCAGGCGTTTTCTCTGGGCCAAGGCTCATTTAAAATGGACTGTGGCAAAGTGGAAAACTGTTCTCTGGTCAGACGAATCAAAATTTGAAGTTCTTTTTGGAAAACTGGGACGCCATGTCATCCGGACTAAAGAGGACAAGGACAACCCAAGTTGTTATCAGCGCTCAGTTCAGAAGCCTGCATCTCTGATGGTATGGGGCCGCATGAGTGCGTGTGGCATGGGCAGCTTACACATCTGGAAAGACACTGTGATGAGTGAGGCGGGGCCGAGGGACGTGGGAACGAGCGAGGCCGGGGGAGTGATTGGAGATGAACGACACCTTTTCGACCCGCCGGTCTTGAGTCCCACGGAGGAGATGGAAGGATATAAAACTGGAACGACGACAGTGAAGGACGAGAGAGGACCAGGCCTGGGCTTTACTTTATGTTTTGGTTTTTATTTCTGCACATCAGTCGTCCGCGAGGGGCTGATGCGCTGTTTTGTGTTTATTTTGATTATTAAAGTTTCATTTTGATTGTCCACAGGTTCCCGCCTCTTTCTTTGTTGATGATTAGGAAGGTTTTTATTATTACAGGCACCATCAATGCTGAAAGGTATATCCAAGTTCTAGAACAACATATGCTCCCATCCAGATGTCGTCTCTTTCAGGAAAGACCTTGCATTTTCCAACATGACAATGCCAGACCACATACTGCATCAATTACAACATCATGGCTGCGTAGAAGAAGGATCCGAGTACTGAAATGGCAAGCCTGCAGTCCAGATCTTTCACCCAAAGAAAACATTTGGCGCATCATAAATAGGAAGATGCGACAAAGAAGACCTAAGACAGTTGAGCAACTAGAAGCCTGTATTAGACAAGAATGGGACAACATTCCTATTCCTAAACTTGAGCAACTTGTCTCCTCAGTCCCCAAACGTTTGCACACTGTTATAAAAAGAAGAAGGGATGCCACACAGTGGTAAACATTGCCTTGTCCTAACTTTTTTGAGATGTGTTGATGCCATGAAATTTAAAATCAACTTATTTTTCCCTTAAAATTATACATTTTCTCAGTTTAAACATTTGATATGTCATCTATGTTGTATTCTGAATAAAATATTGAAATTTGAAACTTCCACATCATTGCATTCTGTTTTTATTCACAATTTGTACAGTGTCCCAACTTTTTTGGAATTGGGTTTGAATATATATATACTGTATTTTTTAATCAAAAAAAATGGTGAGCAGAAGATGTTTCTTTCAAAAGCATAAAGAAATCTTACTGACCCTAAACATTTGACCAGTTTTGTATCTGATGACTCAATGAAAACGTACTGCATGATAGGAATGAATTGTGTGTTTTCTGTCTCCAAAACAGTATTTGTTAGGTTTATTAAATTGTGATTTCAAATCATACAGTGTTTTGTGCTCTTAGACATAGATGAGTGTGTAGACCCCCTACGCTGTCCGGGTCAGGAGTGTGTGAACTATCAGGGCTCTTACAGGTGTGTCTCCTGTAAGCCGGGCTTTGATCTGCTCAATGGACAATGTTCAGGTAACACACTGCACATAAATATCAATGGAATGTCACAGTGTCTGGGTTGTGTTCCCTGGGTTTCCACTAAGTGTCCTCCTTTCCCATGGTGTCTGGCACTTTAATTACTGTCTGCTCCCTTATTTGGTCACCTTCCTCCTTGTTTGAGTTTATTGATTGTTCCCTACCTGTCTCCAGTTCCCTCATTACCTTCTTTGTATTTATACCCGGTCTGTCTGAGTATGTGTCACGGAGTCCTTGTCTTATGTTAAAGTTAATCCGTAGTCTTGATCTTGCCGTGTGTTCTTGTCTGTTTTCTGGTTTATTGGATACTCTGGTTTTGACCCTGCCTGGACTGTTTACCCCTTTGGATTACCACTTAATAAAGATCATACCCGCACCAGGGGAGGTCGCCGAGGAGGAGGTAGGCGAGAGGAGGCTCAACATCGCTCTCCACCATGGCCCCCCTTCGACTCTGTGCTCATGTGGGAGGGACCAGAGCCGCTGTCTCACCATGGTGGATGGAGAAAGCCAGTGCCACTGCCCATGATGGCCGCAGGTCCAGCGCCACAGCACAAGATGGCCGCCAACCCAGCCGCTGAAACATTTCTTGATTACTTCGATATGCTGTCAAAGATCCTAGAGATTCCCAAAACGGTTAACGTCATGGCTGCTGAGCCAGCGCAACAACCCAAGATGGCCGCCAGCCCAGTACCACAGCACAAGATGGCCGCTAACCCAGTGCCAATGCCCAAGATGGCCACTGGTCTAGAGCCACAGCACAAGATGGCCGCCAGTCCAGCGCCACAGCACAAGAAGGCTGTCAGCCCAGCGCCACAGCACAAGGTGGCCGCTAACCCAGCGTCAATGCCCAAATTGGCCACTGGTCCAGAGCCACAGCCCAAGATGGCCGCCAACCCAGCGCTGCTGCACAGGATGACAGTCACAGCTGACCCTCTGGAGTCGAGTCAGGTTCCAGTGGACTCTCCAGAGTCGAGTCAGGTTCCAGTGGACTCTCCAGAGTCGAGTCAGGTTCCAGTGGACTCTCTAGAGTCGAGTCAGGTTCCAGTGGACTCTCCAGAGTCCACTCAGGTTCCAGTGAACTCTCCAGAGTCGAGTCAGGTTCCAGTGAACTCTCCAGAGTCGAGTCAGGTCCCCGTGAACTCTCCAGAGTCGAGTCAGGTTCCAGTGAACTCTCCAGAGTCGAGTCAGGTCCCCGTAAACTCTCCAGAGTCGAGTAAGGTCCCAGTGAACTCTCCAGAGTCGAGTCAGGTCCCAGTGAACTCTCCAGAGTCGAGTCAGGTCCCAGTGAACTCTCCAGAGTCGAGTCAGGTTCCAGTTGACCCTCCAGAGTCGAGTCAGGTTCCAGTTGACCCTCCAGAGTCGACTCAGGTCACAGTGAACTCTTCAGAGTCGAATCAGGTGTTTGTGGACCCTTCAGAGCCAGGGCTAGTCACCGCTGACCCTCCAGAGCCAGGGCTAGTCACCGCTGACCTTCCAGAGTCAGGGCTAGTCACCGATGACCTTCCAGAGTCAGGGCTAGTCACCGATGACCTTCCAGAGTCAGGGCTAGTCAGGGATGACCTTCCAGAGTCAGGGCTAGTCACTGAAGAACCTCCAGAGCCAGGGCTAGTCACTGAGGACCCTCCAGAGCCAGGGCTAGGTACCATGGACTTTCCAGAGACAAGGCTGGTCACCGTTGACCTTTCAGAGTCAAGTCACCGGTGATCTTCAAGGACTGAGTCAAGTCAGCGGTGATCTTCAAGGACTGTGTCAAGTCACTGGGGATTTTCAAGGAATGAGTCAAGTCACCGGTGATCTTCATGAACAAGTGCCAGTCACCAATGATCTTCGCGAGCAGAGTCAGGCCAGCACCGATCTTCTGGAGTCCAGTAAGAACACCAGGTAAGAACACAAGATGGCCGCCAGCCCAGTACCACAGCACAAGATGGCCGCTAACCCAGTGCCAATGCCCAAGATGGCCACTGGTCCTGAGCCACAGCACAAGATGGCCGCCAGTCCAGCACCACAGCACAAGAAGGCTGTCAGCCCAGCGCCACAGCACAAGATGGCCGCTAACCCAGCGTCAATGCCCAAATTGGCCACTGGTACAGAGCCACAGCACAAGATGGCCGCCAACCCAGCGCTGCTGCACAGGATGACAGTCACAGCTGACCCTCTGGAGTCGAGTCAGGTTCCAGTGGACTCTCCAGAGTCGAGTCAGGTTCCAGTGGACTCTCCAGAGTCGAGTCAGGTTCCAGTGGACTCTCCAGAGTCGAGTCAGGTTCCAGTGGACTCTCCAGAGTCGAGTCATGGAATGACAGCAAACTAATCTAAGTATGCTGTAAAAGGAACCTATTATGTCGTGAAAAAGACTTTTAAAGGGTCATATAATGCTGCTAAAAAGAACATTATTTTGTGTTTTTGGTGTAATGAAAAAAGTAAAAAAAATAACTCATTATTTTCCATATACTGTACATTATTATTTCTCCTCTATGCCCTCGCCTTCTGAAACGCGCCTATTTTTACAAGACTCATCGGTCTGAAAAGCGATGTGTGCTGTGATTGGCTGAATACCTCAAGCGTGTGACTGAAACGTTAAGCCCCTGAACATATTGTGATGCCCTGTCCAGCCAGAGCGACGAGACGTAAACATTAAACCCCATTATAAATGTGATATAAACATGATTTCTAGTCATGTCCCCTTTTGGAAGGCCAAGTCGTGGGAAGTCGTGGCCTAATGGTTAGACACTCAATTGCATGTTATTTACAATTAAAGGAAAATTTATTAAAATTAAAAATTTATTGAACTTAAGAGTGCTTTTTAAACTTTGTATTTGCAATTCCATAATTACTTATATTGTCTTTGAACTAAAACTAAAAACATTTTGTTAGTCAATGTTTAATTTACTTTATTTAATACAAAAATAAATAAAAAAGATAACGTTTATCATACATGTTAAATACTGCATGCATAATATATTCTGTTATGTACTACAAAGAAATATATATTGATACTTTAAATTACATATGATAACACACTAAAGTTAAAATTATAGTATGTTAGTCAACACATCAAAATAAGTGTACTTAAAATCACCTCAAAAGATTAAACATAATGATTTAGCATGTACTTTAAAATAAAACTTTTAATTTGACATTATAACTGTCAGGAACTTGAAACATCTATGCGGTGCGAGCCCTGTAGGACTGCCATCCTCCAGCGTTGCCTTATTTGGTCATGTTCCTGTCCTTGTTTGGTTAATTAGTTTGATTGTCATCCTGTACATCCTGTCCTGTGTTCGCTATTCCTCATCTCAGTCGTTCCTCACTCCACACTCCTCACAGACATGTCGTGACCATTACAAAGTGCACTTTTTTAAAAAGTCTACTTGAGTGTTAAGTCACAAAAGTGTCTCTCTTTAAGTGGCGTTGATAAATATTATATTTCTGCAAGTACAGTTTTTCAAAATATACTATTTAAGGTTGAAAATACACTCCAATTGCACATTCAGCACAATCAAAGTCCTTTTTCACAGCAGTTTATAAGAGTAAAACCTTTAAAGGTAAAATAAATGGTTCTCTTCTTCAGATATTGATGAATGTCGTCGGACACCTTCACCCTGTCTGGGCGGCCGCTGTGAAAACACACCAGGCAGCTACAGATGCTCATGTCGAACGGGTTACAGATTTCAGGCCAATGCATGTGTGGGTAAGAAGAGTAAAAGTGACTTAAGTCTAAATGATATCCGTTTAGATGTAAAGTACGGTTGTGTTCCCGTGTGCATGATCTGATATGTGTGTTGTTACAGATGTGAATGAGTGTGAAGATCCACTGCAGTGTGCCGGACAGGAGTGTGTGAACTCTCAGGGATCATATCACTGTGTTTCATGCAGGCCTGGATATAGCCTTAAAAACAGAGCATGTTCAGGTAACAATCCATTTCAAATCACCAGCCAGTCACGATCTTGTGAAATACCCGCAGACCCTGAATGTAGGACGGTGTTGTGTGTCTAGATATCGACGAATGCCGTCAGACGCCGACTCCTTGCTCTAACGGACTGTGTGAAAACACACTTGGCAGCTTCAGGTGTGTGTGCAGAACCGGCTACAGACTGCAGGGCGGCTCCTGCACAGGTATACGCATTCATAAAAACCAGTTATTAATAATGACGTAAGTGCTGTTACTCATGTGTGTGCACTTGGACACAGATGTGAATGAGTGTGAGGATCCATCCCAATGTCCTGAACAGGAGTGTGTGAACTCTCAGGGATCGTATCACTGTGTTTCATGCAGGCCTGGATTTAGCCTTAAATACAGAGCATGTTCAGGTAAATAAAACAAGTCAAGACACCTTTATTTGAAGCGCTTTATACAATACTGATTGTGTCTAAGCAACATTACAACACAACTGGACTGAAATGTAAGCATTAATTGACCATTATAATACAACCCGAATTCCGGAAAAGTTGGGACGTTTTTTTAAATTTTAATAAAATGAAAACTAAAAGACTTTCAAATCACATGAGCCAATATTTTATTCACAATAGAACATAGATAACATAGCAAATGTTTAAACTGAGAACGTTTACAATTTTATGCACAAAATGAGCTCATTTCAATTTTGATTTCTACTACAGGTCTCAAAATAGTTGGGACGGGGCATGTTTACCATGGTGTAGCATCTCCTTTTCTTTTCAAAACAGTTTGAAGACGTCTGGGCATTGAGGCTATGAGTTGCTGGAGTTTTGCTGTTGGAATTTGGTCCCATTCTTGCCTTATATAGATTTCCAGCTGCTGAAGAGTTCGTGGTCGTCTTTGACGTATTTTTCGTTTAATGATGCGCCAAATGTTCTCTATAGGTGAAAGATCTGGACTGCAGGCAGGCCAGGTTAGCACCCGGACTCTTCTACGACGAAGTCATGCTGTTGTTATAGCTGCAGTATGTGGTTTTGCATTGTCCTGCTGAAATAAACAAGGCCTTCCCTGAAATAGACGTTGTTTGGAGGGAAGCATATGTTGCTCTAAAACCTTTATATACCTTTCAGCATTCACAGAGCCTTCCAAAACATGCAAGCTGCCCATACCGTATGCACTTATGCACCCCCATACCATCAGAGATGCTGGCTTTTGAACTGAACGCTGATAACATGCTGGAAGGTCTCCCTCCTCTTTAGCCCGGAGGACACGGCGTCCGTGATTTCCAACAAGAATGTCAAATTTGGACTCGTCTGACCATAAAACACTATTCCACTTTGAAATAGTCCATTTTAAATGAGCCTTGGCCCACAGGACACGACGGCGCTTCTGGACCATGTTCACATATGGCTTCCTTTTTGCATGATAGAGCTTTAGTTGGCATCTGCTGATGGCACGGCGGATTGTGTTTACCGACAGTGGTTTCTGAAAGTATTCCTGGGCCCATTTAGTAATGTCATTGACACAATCATGCCGATGAGTGATGCAGTGTCGTCTGAGAGCCCGAAGACCACGGGCATCCAATAAAGGTCTCCGGCCTTGTCCCCTATGCACAGAGATTTCTCCAGTTTCTCTGAATCTTTTGATGATGTTATGCACTGTAGATGATGAAATTTGCAAAGCCTTTGCAATTTGACGTTGAGGAACATTGTTTTTAAAGTTTTCCACAATTTTTTTACGCAGTCTTTCACAGATTGGAGAGCCTCTGCCCATCTTTACTTCTGAGAGACTCTGCTTCTCTAAGACAAAGCTTTTATAGCTAATCATGTTACAGACCTGATATCAATTAACTAGATGTTCTCCCAGCTGAATCTTTTCAAAACTGCTTGCTTTTTTAGCCATTTGTTGCCCCCGTGCCAACTTTTTTGAGACCTGTAGCAGGCATTAAATTTTAAATGAGCTAATTAAGTGGATAAAAGTGTAACATTTCTCAGTTTAAACATTTGCTACGTTATCTATGTTCTATTGTGAATAAAATATTGGCTCATGTGATTTGAAATTCCTTTAGTTTTCATTTTATTAAAATTTAAAAAACGTCCCAACTTTTCCGGAATTCGGGTTGTAATAAACCTGGACTTGACCTTTTTATAAACCAAATTAAATTGTTATTCTGAAAAAAAAAAAAAGATTATTTGGGCCAACTTAAAAAGGACAACCAAATTTATTTGTTTTTCTTCAATTATATTTATGGTTTGGTTAAAATTTTGATTTAATATTATTCAAACATATGCAATTTTCCAAAGGCAAAAACCCTTATATAGAGTAAAATATAATTTATTATAAAGACCAAATTGTTACTTTTTTTCTCTCTTTCTGAATTGGAGTTGATAACTCAGAAACATGGAGTTTATATCTCACAATTCTGAGAAAAGAATTCAGAATTGTGAGAAAAACTGACGTTATAACTCGCAATTTCAAGTGTATTGCGGAAACAAAATCAATTGGGATATGTAAAGTTGCAATTTATTTATTTATTTATTTGTGAAAACAGGCTTCCATAGTTATGTAACAAAATAAATAAATAAAAACAGAAAAATTAGTAAATTCCAAAATAATTTCTGCATTCATTAAAGTAAATGACAGTCATTTAACTTTTTTCAAATAAATAAATAGTTGGAAGTAAAAAGTTCTGATTGAACTAGACGGTCAACCAGGTTGATCTCAGCCATCATCAACACCAGTTGATTAACCACCTAAACCAGCTTGAACCAGTTTATGTTCAGCTTCAAGCAGCTCAAGGATCATCTGAATCTGGTTTCTGTTGGATGTTCCAGTAGAGAAAGTATGAAGCCTATTGTATATTGAGTGAGTAGTTTCTGTGTCTCAGATATCGACGAGTGTCGTCAGACTCCTGATGTGTGTGTTAACGGCCGCTGTGAGAATAACATGGGCAGCTACAGCTGTGTGTGTCGTGCTGGATTCAGACTGGAGGGAAACATCTGCAAAGGTGACCAAACCATCAGAACCCTTTTACTGAGCTAAACATTTACAAATAAATGAAAAAAAAAGTTATATATATATATATATATATATATATATATATATATATATATATATATATATATATATATATATATATATGTGTGTGTGTGTGTGTGTTAAAATTATATGAAATGCAATTAGCTGACCTTTTTGACCAACTTCAGTAGGACTTCAGTACATCTGTATTTGTAATTCTATTGTCTTTAAAATATTTTTTTCTATTCTATATATATATATATATATATTTATAAGTTTATTGAAACTTGGGTCCCACTTTATATTGTCTCTAATCCCTGTGTACTTACATAGTAACTAAATGTGTAAATAGTATGTAACCACGTTGTCAACTTACACATACCATTCAGTGGGTTGTTACATATGTGAAGTTACATAAACATTGCAGCTGAAGATACTATGTACCAAAGTGTAGTTACACTGTTGTTACATACTATGTACACATCTAGTTACCATGTAAGTACACAGGTATTAGGGACACAATATAAAGTGGGAACGAAACTTGTATGCCATGTTTTTAAATGTATTTGTAATTTAGAACATTTAACATCTTTGAGTTAAATTTATAAACAAGTACTTTACATGTGCTTTAGTATGTTAACACATCAAAAAATAACTGTAATTCTGCAAAGCACAACAAAATATTTAAACAATGACCTTGACAACTGACAATTTCACCCACAAATGTCTTCCATTCATGAGCTATAGATGGTTCTGGTCTGTTTCTTATCCTGTTCCAGATGTGAACGAGTGTGAAACTGAGCTTCAGTGTCCTGGAAAAGAGTGTGTGAACTCGGTCGGCTCCTTCGAGTGTGTCTCCTGTCAGCCGGGCTTTGAGCTTTTTGACGGCCAATGCCAAGGTATCACTTTCGTTAACAAATAACATTGATTCGATATGAAAACAATTAAGAAGAGTGGCTATATATTGTCCAAAAGACAAGTCAAAATTATATAGTGAATTCATATCCATTCAAACTAGCTTAAATGCATGTATTGGTGTTTGAAATCGTGAATGTGCAAAATGTTTCAAACTGACTGGTCTTCTGACACTTTTTGTTGTTGTTGTTATTGTTTGTTATTTCACAGAGACGGCTGTGTATGGGAGTCTGGTCCATAAACGGGTGTTGAATGTGCACTGTCCCTCCTGTGTTTTCAGATGCAGATGAATGCAGTCAAAACCCCACGAGCTGCACTAATGGCCAATGCATGAACACTCCCGGCAGCTTCAGGTGTGTGTGTGATCTCGGCTTCAATCTACAGGACGGCACATGCACGGGTAAGAGAGCAATAAAACCATTCAAATTTTTTTTTTTAAATATGCATTTAGCAGACGCTTTTATCCAAAGCAACTTACAGTGCATTCAGGCTAACAATTTTTACCTATCATGTGTTCCCGGGGAATCGAACCCCAAACCTTGCGCTTGACATGAAAACTTAACCGTGACGTTTTTGGTGCAATAAGCTTGACTGACATCATAAGGAAGCATCAAGGCAGAAGATAGAGTGATATGATATGCATGCAGACCAAACCCAGTTCATGTTGTCAGCTACATATTACATGAATGCATGTCACTGCTATCCCTTGCTGGTTGTTTTCCCTTCAGACATCGATGAATGTGCGAGTCCTCACATGTGTGGGCCGCAGAGTGTGTGTGTGAACTGCGACTGCTCTCCGGGATACAGAGCATCCGGACCGCGGCGCCTGTGCCGAGGTCAGAGACATATTAGATTCACGCTTTAGACTCTCTCACCTTGTGTGAGTTTGTTTTTAACACATTTCTGTCTGGCTCAGACATTAACGAGTGTCTGGAAGGAGATTTCTGCTTTCCGAGCGGAGAGTGTGTGAACACGGACGGATCGTTTAAGTGTGTTTGCGTGCAAGGCTACAAGAGCACTGTTAACGGGACGTCCTGTCACGGTATGACACCAGACGTGATGCACAGCTAACATCAAGCTGCCGTTTCTCACTAAATGTTTTTCTCAGCGACCTTGGATTTAGATTTGGACCTTGTCATTAGAGAGTAGTTTCAATCTCTCCAATGTGAAATGTTCCTTAAATATTGGATTAAATGTTTCTGTTCGCATAACTGCATTAGTCAAAAGGCTGGAGTAAACATGTCTCTTTTCAGCACGTCCAAATCAAGATGCAGGATAATTGTGCAGTATGTGATGAAGGGAAAAACATCTGCACATTCAAACTCATATACCATAATCAACCTGTAATCTGAGATCCTTTTTTATAAGTACTGAATAATTTAGTCATTGAAATTTATGTTGTAAGTGCATACATTGTCATTAAAAGTATATATATATATATATATATATATATATATATAAATGTAAGTCCAAACCTATGTGATTATTGTTTTATTTATTTTGACTATTTATTTTTATACATTTCATGATTTATCTTTTTAAATATATGTATTTATTTTCATCGCATTTTAATTATTTATTTTTTGACACATTTTGTATTAATAATTTACTGACATTGATTTAGTCATTTATTTATTTACATTTTATTGACACTTTTAACCTATTTTATTTATTAAAATGTATTATTTATTTATTCATTTATTTATTTTTAATTATGTATTTATTTCATGACATTTATATGCATTTATCTATTTATTTATTTATTTTATTTCTTTATCTGTTAGAAACTTTTAATCAAACATGTTTCTATTATGACAAGTAGAATCCTCCATAGGAATTTACTCCGTATTACGCTGATATCTTAAAGGCACAGAACAAGAGAGGGTGCAAAATGCTCATGAAAGCTAAATTATGGAAATAGGTGGAAAATAAAAGACCATAGAGCAACTTTCAGTAAATTATCTTGATGCGCAGTCTTCCTGTTCCTGTGAATTCTGCTCGATCTGAATCGTCCAGAACAGAGCACCAATGTTGTGAGACTGAGCTTTACTGATGGTTTCTGCGTGCGATGATCTCATGCACTTTGTGTGTGTGTGTGTGTGTGTTTCCAGATGTGGATGAGTGTGTTCAGGAGGGAGTTTGTCAGGACGGCCGCTGCACCAACACTGAGGGATCGTTCCTGTGCCACTGCCAAACCGGCTTCACCACCAACCCAGAGAGAACAGTCTGCCTGGGTAACACACACACACCAAATGTTACTTGTATCACATTTTTATTTTTTTTATTTTTTTTGAGGAAACTTTCAACCAGTATGTTACAATTTCATACTGAAAATAAATAAATAAATAAAGAGTATAAAACCCTACTCTGAAAGCAGATTTCTTTGCATACAGTTCCAATCCTATTTCCATAATCGAACTGACAATAAATGACATCCAATAAAGCTACTCTCAGATTATGTAAAGCAACTTAAAAATTCCAGAAATTCAAGTAAAAGGAATTGTATATCTGGTTATCACTTATCACATATTTCTCACGACATTTTTTTTTTTTTTTTTTTTACAAAGAGTATAGGCAACATCAATTATTGAAGTAAAAAAAATAATAATAATAAAAAAAAAATATATATATATATATATATATATATATATATAATGTGTCTAGATTAATTGAGGGACAAATTAGTACAACAGTGTTCTGATTTAACTATTAAATTACTAAAATGTGGATGTTTAAGGGAAATATTTTATCACCTGAATGTATTTTCAATTTAGTCTTATGTAAAGTTAAAATGTTTTATATAATAATACAACATTTTATGGATTATGATGCTGACCTTGTGAAAAAAAAAGATATGGCCGTGATTTTAAATTAAATTAAACTTTAACTAACTTAAAACCAGGGAATGAAATAATGAAATGCATATATAAAATTTAAAAACAGTAACATTTTATAATAATCACTTATTGAGTGGAAGTCTGAGGAGATTGAACTTTTCAGCACTCTCTAAAAAAAGATAAATTCATTATAGAGACAAAATAAAAAAGTTTGCAATTAGAATTATTGTTTTCGTCATTTTATTTTTTAAATAAATTAATTTGTGCTATGTTTTATTTGTGCTTAAAACGTGACCTTAATAGCAGAAGCTCCCTTCCAGCGAGCAAATTGTAGCTTTGACACACTCGTTGCATCATGCATGTATGAGTGTGTGTGTGTGTGTGTGTGTGTGTGTGTGTGTGTAGGACCGATCTCAGCTCAGTTTGCTCTGCAGATGTGAACGAGTGTCTGGACTCAGAGCATCTGGTGTGTGGATCCCAGCGCTGTGAGAACACCATTGGCTCGTTCCGCTGCCTGGCTTCCTGCGAGCCCGGATACCACATCATCGGCTCCGGAGAGTGTGTGGGTGAGTCTGACCGACAGCAAATCACACACACACACACACGTGCAGAATGACAGCCGGCTCTCTCTCGCAGACATTAACGAGTGCGCTAACGAGACTGTGTGTGGACATCACGCCTTCTGCCAGAATCTGATCGGCACGTATCAGTGTCTGTGTGACCGGGGCTACGAGTCCAGTGGCGACGGACAGATGTGTGTGGGTGAGTCCATGACCAACTGACCTTCAGCATGCTTTAAAAGAGGAGTCACTACAGAAAATACTTACACTTAAACAGAGAATACTGAAGTGTGAATTTCATGTTATATTTACACACACTTAATTGCATGGTATTTACAATTAAATGAAAATGTATTACAGTTCAAAATTGTATTAAATTCATATAAAAGTGTTTTTTACTTTTATTTGTAGGCTGATTTCATTTTGTAGGTATACATTTGTAATGCAGTTGCAGTTTAGTACATTTAAAATAAATCAACTTAAAATCATAATCAAGCACTTTACATGTGCTTTAGTATGTTAACACATCAAAATAAGTTTACTTAAAAGCACAAGAAAAAAAAGTTAAACTTTAAGGATTTAAAATGTACTTTAATGTAAATCTTTTAATTTGACATTGTTACAAAGTGCACTTTTTAAAAAGCTCCTTAAGTGGCCATATATGTATTTTTCTGTTCTTTTGCATGTCATTTGTGGGGTTTAGTATTATTTAACATTGATGATGTGATGGAGATAATAACGGTCGAAATTAATTTGGAAAAAAAGAAAAATGTAATTGTAAGCTGTGTATACAGAGCCCCTGGTTCAAATATCGAAATGTTCATGAACAGTATGGAAAGTCTATTTACTAAGAATGAGCAAAAAACGGTGTTCATTTGTGGGGATTTTAATATAGATCTCTTAAATCCCAGTAAGCATAAACTGACAGATGAATTTATCGATTTAATGTTTAGCATGAGTCTTTTCCCACTTATAACAAAACCAAGCAGAATATCTTCACACTGTGCAACTCTAATAGATAATATATTCACAAACCGAATGGACAATAGTCTAATGAGTGGGTTGTTACTAAATGACATAAGTGATCATTTGCCAGTTTTTGTGATGTGTGTTTGTGATCATGTGAAGTATAAGGAAGTTAAGGTGATTAGTTACAGGAGAATCAGAACTGTTGAATCAATAAATACACTCAGAAGAGAATTACTTGCATATAATTGGAAAAAATTGTATGATGAGACTGATACCAATAATGCATACGCAACATTTCTGTCTACTTTTAAATCATTATATGATGAACACTGTCCGATAAATCAATTTACCATAAAGCACAAATTTAAAGAGAGACCATGGATGACAAAGGGATTAAAAAATGCTTGCAAAAAAAAGAACACCTTGTACAAAGAATTTATAAAACACAGAACCAAAGAAGCTGAGTATAAATACAAAAGATATAAAAATAAATTGACCAGTATCATGAGGATAAGTAAGAAAGATTATTATAATAAAATATTAAATGATAATAAAAATGATATCAAGGGTATATGGAAAGTGCTAAATAATATCATAAGGAATGGACCAATGAATAATAAATACCCTCTGTATTTTATAGATAATGAGAGGACTTTAAACAATATGAAAGATGCGGCCAATGGGTTTAACAATTTCTTTGTAAGTGTGGGAGCAAAACTGGCTGATGTAATAAAAAATCCACTGACTGAAGGTGAGGTGAAGGCAGTGGATTATTTAGACAGTAACCCTTACTCTATGTTTTTGAAACCAGCTGAGGAAATTGAGATTATTGATATTGTAAATAATTGTAAGAATAAAAAGTCAACAGACGTGAATGATATTGATATGGTTTTAATTAAGGAAATCATTGGTGCAATTGTTAAACCGTTAACTCATATTTATAATTTGTCTTTCAAAACAGGTGTATTCCCAAGCAAAATGAAAATTGCTAAAATCATTCCACTATATAAATCTGGATTGAAAAATAAATTCACAAATTATAGGCCATTGTCTTTACTCTCTCAGTTCTCCAAAATATTAGAAAAATTGTATGTAATCAGATTGGATAATTTTATTGAGAAGCATGAATTATTGGTTGATAGTCAATATGGATTCAGGTCAAACAGATCTACATCAATGGCAATTATGGAGTTAATTGAAGACATTACCAGTGCTATAGATAACAAACAATATGCAGTGGGAGTATTTATTGATTTAAAAAAAGCTTTCGATACAATTGATCATAGTTTGTTAATCAATAAACTGGAAAAGTATGGTATCAGAGGAATTGCATTAGATTGGATGAAAAGTTACATAAGTAACAGACTACAATTTGTTCAAATGGGGGAGTTCAGATCAGATTGTTTGGGTATCACCTGTGGAGTACCACAGGGGTCAATATTGGGTCCAAAATTATTTATAATGTACATAAATGACATATGTAGTGTGACTAACCGTCTAAAATTTGTGATTTTTGCTGATGATACTAATATTTTCTGTTCAGGGGAAAATCTGAAGCAGCTGTTGGAAGGGGTCACATCAGAAATTAATAAATTAAAAATATGGTTTGACTTAAATAAATTATCGTTAAATCTAGATAAAACCAAATTTATGCTTTTTGGTAATCGTAAAACTGACACGCAAGTAAAAGTTATGATTAATAATGTTAAAATAGAAAGAGTCTATGAAAACAAATTTTTGGGTGTGATTCTTGATCATAAAATTTGTTGGAAACCACACATCAAATACGTTAGAACAAAAGTAGCGCAGAGTATTGGAGTAATGGGGAAAGCAAGGCATGTATTGAGTAAAAAAGCACTTTTTATTTTGTATTGTTCACTTGTGTTGCCTTATTTAAATTATTGTGTTGAAGTATGGGGTAACACCTACAAAACCACCTTACAAACATTAAGTACATTACAAAAAAGAGCTATTAGAATAGTAAACAAGGTAGGTTATCTTGAGCATACTAATTTACTATATTTAAAATTGCACACTTTGAAGTTTAAAGATCTCGTTAAACTTAAGACTGCTCAATTAATCTATAAAGCAATAAATAAACAGTTGCCTAAAAACATACAACAGTTATTTACAGATAGGGTTGGGGGTTATAACTTGAGAGGGGATTTAAATTTAAATTTGAGTCAACATAGGACTCGGACAAAACTCAAAAGTATGTGTGTTTCGATTTGTGGGGTGCTTCTGTGGAATGGTCTGAGCAGTTCAATCAAACAAAGTGTTAATATGTTGCAATTTAGAAAAAGGTACAAAAGTTTTATGCTTGATAAGTATAGAAATGGAGAGGGTGAATGATAATTCATTATGGTGGGAATGTATGCTTGATAATGGTTTTTGTATATGCTTTTTTCTTCATCTTAATATTAAGATAACGCTTTACTTAATTTAGTATTTTTTTTGTTGTTGTATTATTTAAAATGTTATGTTAATTTTTCTTGTTAGATTGTGAATTGGTTTGGGTAGTTACTGGGGGTAGTTTTTGATAAGCCTAGGGCTTCTAACTATCCCTTTTCGAACAGGTTGAATATTATATTATTATGTTATACATGTTTGTTTATTTATATGGATATTTCTTATGAATTGCTGTCATTTTTATTTTTAATTTTTTAATGAATTGTTCGAAATAAAGATTAATTCAATTCAATTCAATTCAACATGGCTATCCTTGTACAGCTATGATCAGCTGTTTCTCCATCTTGGCTTAGCTTGCAATTTTGTTACGGGAAAGAAAGAAGCTGATTCGTTGATTCTTGTCACATGACCAGCGGTGCACTTGCTGCTTTCTGAAAAGTTTAGATGTTTCTAATTTAATTTTCCACCTGTTAGATTGTGTTTTATTAACGTCTACACCTACCCCAGCCTTAAACTTACCCTTTACAATAATTAAATACTAATTAATGTTGTACAGTTTGACAAAAGTTAGGCTGTATTTATTCGCGCATGCCCAGTTGAGCCAAACGTATCCCTTTAACCGCGCGCATGTGTCATATCCCGAGCTTTCCATGTGTGTGCACTGCGCCAAGGCATCAGTCATTTAAATTTTTAACCACAGACATGATGTCAGCAAACAGCAGCATTGTAAAGTAAATTAAGTAAAGTAAATGTAAATAATTTGACCCTACAGCTCCAAACTCGGTCCTAGAGAGCCAGTGTCCTTTAGAGTTTAGCTCCAAGCCTAATTAAGCACACTTGAACCAGCTAATCAAGCTCTTACTAGACACACTAGAATCGTTAAGCCCAGTTGGAGATAAACTCTGCAGGGCATTGGCTCTTCAGGATCTAGTTTGGAGACCCCTGCCTACAGAGTTGTTACTTTGCACATGCTTTTTGATTATTACAAATAATAATGTAAAAAAAGAGAAGAAGAATGGGAGATATGCTGTTTCTCTCATCACATACATTATCAGTAGTTTAGTTTGTGGTCTTGAAGAGGATACTTTTTTCTCTCATTTGGACTCTGTCTTAACTTGGACTTAAAACATTTGGACTCGGTCTCAACTAGTCCTGGTCTTTGACTCGACAAAGCTGGACTTGACTACAGCTCTACTGATAACAAATCATACTTCCAGTAGCTGATACAGAAGCGCCAGATTGTCGTAGCAAAGTCAGAATGACCTCCTCTTCAAGGTTCATGAAACGCTCGTCCATAAAATGCGTTGCTGTTCTGTTGTAAGTAATCTTAAAGATTCCTAGATGCATCTACTTTCGGAAGAACAAATAAAGTGCTTTTTCTTTCTCCTCGATACACACACATCTCCCTGACACGATTGCTTCAACACTAACTGTGTTACTGAAGCCACGCCTTCTTTCTTTAGTGAACATTTGGGCGGCATTACACAGATATTTCCACATAGTGTTGTAGACATGTGAGGGGGTGTAAGAACAAGGTGTTTCAGGGGGGCGTGGACGAGTCTTAACTTTGATAAAGAACATCTCTTTGGTTTTGAGACTTTAGTCTTTGTAACTTCAGGGATCTTATCTATGCACAATCAGCTTGTAACACTCCAAAGATAAAGGAAAAATTGAAATCGGATCATATGACCCCTTTAAACATTTTAAAATTATATTTAATATTTTATGTGTGTGTGTTTAATATTTTAAGAGTGTATTTAGGTGTTCTAAGAAAATGTGTTTCTCTGTAAGTTCACTAAAGTGGCCTTTTTGTTTTCATTAATATTATATTATCTACAAGAACAGTTTTATTTTAAGAAAATGTACTATTAAGATTTGAAGTGCACTGCAAGCGCACATTCAGTACAATTAAGCACACTTCTTTCTCACAAGAGAAAGTTAAGTTTATTCTTAGAAAGTCTGTGTCTCTTTCTGCGCAGACATAAACGAGTGTGAGACGATGCAGGGTGTGTGTGGCTCTGCGCGCTGCTGGAACGTCGAGGGCTCCTTCACGTGTGAGTGTGAGAACGGACAGGAGGAATTTGACCCATTCGCTGGCCAGTGTGTGAACAGAGAGAGCACAGGTAACACACACACACACACACACACTCACTAATAGACCTCCAGAGGGAGCATAATAACTCTGTTTCAGAGCTGCCCTCTTCCGGTAATAATGATGATGAAAATAATAACAGTATTAATAAGTTTACGTTATATTGCTGAGATAAAGGTGCTTTATATAACATAAACATGTGTATACCAAACAATATAACCGCAAACACAATGCCTTTGTTCCCAAAACGAGTCAGCTGCTTGACTGCCTACATAGGTAGCAGCCTTCTAAGTGACTGATGTAACACACTACACAGGCACAATCCTCATCCAAATACTGGATAAATAATCTACTTTTATTTAAATTGAACTATGTTTAGCGATACTTTTTTTCTTTTTCTTTTCTTGAAAGAATATTATCCCTTGGAAAAAAATATAAGTACACTTAAAAAGAGTATTTGTTATGGATATAATTTATGAATGTAATTTAAAAGAATGTACTTAAACTTAAGTGTGAATATTTGCATGTTGATTAGAAATAAATATCAATATATTATAGTTCACATTTATATTAAATGCAATTAGTTGAACTTAAGAGTACACACTTAAGTAGGACTTAATTCATAATTATGTTACTTTTAAAAGTGTGCATCTTTAAAGCATGACATAATGAACATAATGATTTAACATCTACTTTACAGTGTTTTTGACATCATTACAAAGTGAACTTTAAAGTGTACTTAAGTGTGTTAAGAAACAGTCATGAAAGTGTCTCTCTTTAAGTCACTTAAGTGGCCTTTTATTTAAGTAATATTATATTATCTGCAAGTGCATTTTTTTTAATGCTAACAACCAACTATTTCATAGTGAGAATTGGTCTTTAAAATGAAGTGTTACTGTGTGTGGATTGGCTGCAGGTCGGTCGGGGCCGTCTGGTGGAGTCTCCTCTTCCTTGGCTGGCCTCGGTTCGTCTGGATCGTCCGGCTCTCTGCCGCAGACTCGGCCTGGAGAAACCAGAGAGTGTTACTTCGGCGTATCGGAGTCTTACTCCTGCAAGATATTGGCCACGAACACCACGCTGCAGGAGTGCTGCTGTACAGCGGGACAGGGCTGGGGCCTCATGTGCCAATATGAGGTCTGTCCCGAGACGGGAACAGGTGAACAAACACACACTAACACTGAAGAAATGCTTCATCAAATGAATCCGGCCTTAGGAAAGTACTTTTAAGTACTTATTATGGTAATAATATACTTTAAAGTTATGTTAAATGTGAATGATTCAGTGTTATTTTAGTGTCATTGAAATACTATTATGGTTTTTATTAATAATTTGTTTAGTAAGTATTTTGTTTTTCAGTTGATTTTATTTAGTTAAAAAAAATATTTTTGTTTGTCATTTTTGTATTGTCTATTTAGTTTCTAATAATTTTAATTTAGTTTTAGTTTTAGTTTTTTTTTTATTAGTTCATGTTAAACTAAATTAAAATGATAAATGCTGCCTTGGCAACTAGACGAAATACAGACACACACACACACACACACACACACATATATATATATATATATATATTTCAGTTTCAGATTTATTTTCGGTTAACTATAATACTATAATAATTAAATTTGGACACGTAACTTAGACACGTTATTTAATGACACTTTTATAGTTTACATTTATATCAAATACAATTAATTGAACTTAAGTGTGTGTTTTTGACCCACTTAGGAAGGAAATCATAATTAATGATATTTTCTCAATTTAAATTTGAATATATTTTATTGTAACTTCTATTAACTTCTATGTTAATCTAATTTAATGGATCTACACTTTATCTAAGTTGCAGTTTATTACATTTAAAATTCATTAACTTTAAGTACTAAACATGCTTTAGTATGTTAGTAAGTGTCTCTTACTATTTCATTAATATCATGTTGTCTGCAAGTACAGTTTAAACGAAATACTTTTAAGAATTGAAGTACATTACAAGAGCACATTCAAGTGCACTTATTTTCCACCAGCATGAGTTTCTTGCTTTTCCCTCCTCATCAATATCTCTCCGTTCAGCGGAATTCCAGTCGTTGTGTCCGAGCGGAAGAGGATACATCACGACTGAGACGGGAGCGTTCCGCTACAAGGGTAAAACTCCCACACGGACAGACTCTAGTAGACTCTAGTAGTCACTGTTTCTAATCTGAGTGTGTTTGTTCTCCGGACAGATGTGGATGAGTGTAAGCTGTTTGATCCGGAGGTGTGTAAAGGTGGCGTGTGTGTCAACAACATTCCTGGCTACGCCTGTTACTGTCCCAGCGGATTCTACTACGACACGGATCTGCTGGAGTGCATCGGTCAGCCTTTAAAACACTAGAGCCGGCTGGATAGAAGTCAGCTCAGCAGACAGTGATGTGTGTGTCTCTCTGTCTCCCTGTAGATAATAATGAATGTGAGAGTGAGGAGATCTGCACTGGCGGTCAGTGTGTGAATACACTGGGAACGTTCTACTGTACGTGTGAGCCTCCTCTAGTGCTGGACGACACACAGCGCAACTGTGTCAATGCCAGCCACCTCGCTGAGGGTGAGAGATGCACAGATTCACTCACACTACAACAGCAACTCTTCTGCCACTGCTTTTGATCATCTGAAAGCTGCTGAATAAATCATCTTTTTTACCGTTGATGTATGGTTTGTTAGGATCGGACAATATTTGGCCGAGATATAATTATTTGAAAATCTGTAATCTGAGGGAGCAAAAAAATCTAAATATTGAGAAAATCATCTTTAAAGTTGTCCAAATGAAGTTCTTAGCAATGCTAATTACTAATCAAAAATTACGTTTTATAGAACAAAATATCTTTATGGAACATGATCTTTATTTAATATCCTTATGATGTTGTGTGTGTGTGTGTGTGTGTGTGTGTGTGTGTGTGTGTGTGTGTGTGTGTGTGTGTGTGTGTGTGTGTGTGTGTGTGTGTGTGTGTGTGTGTGTGTGTGTGTGTGTGTGTGAGAGAATTTCATTTTGAAGAATTTATTTTTTATTTAAAAATATTTTCCTTATAATAATGCTATTATAATTGTTTTACTACTATACATTTTTTTATATTTTTATATAAATTATATGACAATTCTTTCATTTTAAATTGATAATTATTTTTTATTTCCATAAATTTCTGTCCCTATGATGATTACATATTTTATTTTACTTCTTTACATATATTTATATATATGATATGTTAAGCGTTTTATTTTAAAGTTTATATATATATATATATGTGTGTGTGTGTGTGTGTGTGTGTTCCTATGATGAAGGAATTATACTTTATTTTACTACTATACATTTTTATTAAATATTTTTGGATAAATGATGAGTTAAGAGTTTCGGTTTAAAGATATTTAAATGTATTTTTTTTATATTTTTGTCCCTATGATAATTAAATATTTTATTTTACTCCCATACATTTTAGTGTATATTTTTATATGAATTATATGTTGAGTTTAATTTTAAAGGCATAGTTCAGCCAAAAATGAACTCATGTCATTCCAAACACATACGAATGAATTTTTTTCTTTAATACACAAATAAAAGATTTCTCTCCCACCATTGAAGGTACAATTCACCAAAACGTTCACAGTAAGATGAAAAAAATCATTAAGACCCTGTAAAAGTAATCAATATGAATCAAAGAGTTTAATATGATGAATAGATTTCATTTAGGCTTTGATTCACACGTTCATCAACACACATATATAGAGCTCGTCAAATATGGTCATACTTGCGTGACATGCAATAATAAACATCTTGTGATGGTTTATTTAAACATATCTCAGTGTTTTAAAGATAAATGAAACTCTTATGGGTTTGCAATGACATGAAGGTGAGGAAAGATGACAGAATTTTCTTTTTTTTTCTTCTTCTTTTTTTTTTTAGTGATCTGTCCCTTTAAGAATGGAAAACCAAAAAAATTGCCAGATGTGTAAACTGACAACTTTTGGACCTTTTTAAATTTTATTTGTTGGTTGTCTGTCTGTGTTTTTTTCTCAGATGAGAACTTAAACTTCTGTTGGCGTCACGTGACAGCGAGTCTAGTGTGTCAGAGTCCTTTGTTAGGAGCTCAGCTGACCTTCACTGAGTGTTGCTGTCTGTATGGTGAGGCCTGGGGTCTGCAGTGTGCCCTCTGCCCCAGCAGAGATGAAGGTACACACACACACACACACACACAAAGACTGCATGCCATTCTGGACTAGATTGGTAATGCACCCCAAGTCACATATTTCAATGTTGTTTTGTAATATAAATAGCGCTAGTAGTGTGCTCACACTGAAAATTCCAAAAGGAAAAAAGTATACTTGAAATCCCCTAAATGGTGCACTTAACCAAAGACTGTGAAAGCAGTGTTTTAATGTACTGAATGTGCACTTGTAGTGTACTTCAAATCTCAAAAGTATGCTATTAAAACTGTACTTGCAGATAATATATTATTGAAATAAAAGACCACTTAAGTGACTTAAAATGATGACTGTTTCTTAACAAACTTAAGTGGCCTTTTAAAAAGTGTGCTTTGTAATAATGTCAAATTAAAAGTTTTACTTTTAAATATATCATGTTTTAATATTATTTTGTGGTGCTTTAAAGAAGTACACTTATTCTGATGTGTTGACTAACATGCTAAAGCACATGTAAAGTACAGGAATACTGTATATTTCTAATTGTACGGTGTTAATTGATATTACATTTAAAGTTAAGTACTAAATTACAACTTCATTCCACTCAGCTTTAACATTAACCATATTTCAAAGACTATAGAAGTAATTGTGAAATTGCATATAGAGAAGTACTGAAGTCCTGCTTAAGTGGGTCAAAAAAAAAAACATTATGGATTTAAACTATACTATAATCATTTTATTGTTTAGTTAAATGTGCGGAACATTTAGTTCACACGTAAGTATATTTTATTAATATGTATTAATTCCAGTAATACAGACTGCAAAAATAATTTTTAAATCATATTTAACTTAGACTGGCTCTGACTTTTGACCGACTTCTCCAGACTGTCAATCGGGGAGAAATCATAAATCAAAAATCACCTAGTGTATTCCAGCCTTTAGGTTCTGTAAATTTTAATTCAGTTCAGTTTATTTCCGCATCATTCCCAAAAAAAATTCTTATCCTCATAGTTTTTTTACTTTCTGAATTTTGCCCGACCCTCAGACACTCGTTCGGTTTCACTCATTAACTCATTTTAATTTGTCTGCCTGACTCCTGATTAGAGGCCTATGAGGCTCTGTGTAATGAGTTCGGTCCTCCTCCTTACTCTCCTCATTACTACGAGCGCTTCAGCCCGGGGCTCCTGCCTGGAAGAGGAGGCTACAGTCCACCATACAGCCCCCCAGAGTACCCCGAACCCCAGCCGGGACGCCCCATCTACATGCCACCTCATTACGATGACTACAGTCCTGTGAGAGCGAGTGGACGGAGGTCAGGGCTCAGAGGCAGAACGTCCAGCTCATTCGGGCTCCCAGACGCCCCCTACAGGCAGCAGGCCACAGGGTGAGTTGCTCATTTGAACCATACACTACTAATAACCAGCTTGTGTGTAACTGTGCTCCACTCATTTCCAGTGGAAGTCGTTACTATGAGGAGGACGATTATGAAACCGCGCCTGGCCCTCCTTTCGGGATCCCAGATCCTCAGGCACGACCCTTGCCGCCCCGTCCCCGTCCAGACGGGCTTTGGCTCAGCTTGGCCCCGCTTCCGGAAAACTCACCGTACAGCAACGCCGAGGAGGAGGAGTCATGGAGAGCCCCGCCCCCATTCCCAATGTTTCCCGAGAGACGGGAGGGATCACGACGAGTCTATGAGCGTGAGTCCAAAATATGAAGACTAAACCAGAAAAAAATGACTAAACCAGTCCAACGAGGTTTACTGCTCTGGTTGCTGATTTTAGATTATAACTCACAGAAGTTGTCTTTACTCCAAAATTAATTGATTACTTGTTTATGATACAAACATGCACTGAACAAAACTTTCTGCGCCTCTGATTGGCCATTACATTCATAATCCGAACAGAAACGTGTGTGATTGGTTATAATGCTCAATGCTGCAAAAAACACATAAAAAATAAATCTGATGCAACGCATGTAGATCTAAATTTAGTGCTGCTATCAACAATTTTAATTTTCACATTTCACTTTAATTTTAACAGCTGTAACAGATCCAGTATAACTGTGTAATAACAGTAATAATAATTTAATAACAGTTTAATTAGATCAGTGGTAGAGCATTTGTTAGCAGCGCAAGGTTGTGGGTTCGATTCCCAGGGAACACATGATAGGTAAAAAATGTATAGCCTGAATGCACTGTAAGTCACTTTGGATAAAAGCGTCTGCTAACTACATAAATGTAATTTATCCTTAATTTTCAGGGGTATTTTTGACTATTTTGGACAAAGGTTTTTTTTTTTGTTGTTGTTGTTTTTTTTTTTGCACCAAAACCCTGTTAATAACCAACATTAGTGTGACTTAAATGTAATGTTTTTGAAAACTTTGCATGTTTTTTTGTGTATTACATTTTTTCATATTCATATTTCATTCATTTAAATGTATATTAAATGCAATTAGTTGAACTTAAGAGTGCTTCTCTGACCCACTTAAGCACATCATTATATACAATTTATACTTAAGTATGTTAGTCAGCATATCAACATAAGTGTACTTATTTAAAGCATGACAAAAGATTATTAAAACATGACTTAAAATGTGTTTAAATGCAAAACTTTTTCAATTTGAGATTACAAAGAGCCCTTTTTAAAATTGTTAAAAAACAGTAATGGAAGTGTCTTTCTTTCTTTAAAATGTATTTTATTTCATTCTCATTTAAGACTTTTAAAATGCTAATTTTCTGCGTAATATTGTGTTATAAAAAAAAAACATATATACTTTCAACATTTGAAGTACACAAAAACTGCACATTTAAAAAACGTATGTGTACTTCTTTAAGGGAAACCATCTTTAAAAAGCTAAAAGCATCTTAAGACTTGTATGTAGTGTACAGACACAGAAGCAGCTGTGATTCCTGTGTGTTTTAGGGAGATTTGAATCCTATGGGAGTCTGAGTTCAGCAGAGTGTGGCGTCGTCGACGGCTGTGAGAACGGCCGCTGTATCCGTGTGGAGGAAGGCTACACGTGTGACTGTTACGACGGCTATCAGCTGGACATCAGTAGCATGACGTGCACAGGTAACCTTCGCTTTCTCATATGCTCTGTTCCTCTATATCACACCACTAGTGGAGGCGACTAAAGATGTGTTTGACTCCTGTAGATGTGGACGAGTGTGATGATGAAGACACAGTCGACTGTGTGAACGCTCGCTGTGTGAACACGGAGGGCTCGTACAGGTGTGTGTGTCTCAGGGGCTTCATCATGTCCCGAACACCCAACCACTGCATCCCGGCTTGATCGAGGACTGCGTTTAGAGACTTAGCATTTTTTTTTCCTTTTTCCGCCGCGTTGCTGTAAATGGTTTATTTTATGACTTTTTTTTTTTTTTTTTTTTTTTTACAATACTTGTGTGTATCCAAAAGTCTAATACTGAAGCTCTACACATGACACACACACTGTTGGGCATTACTTTAAGCCTTTATATATCATGCATTATAAATGTGTTTGTAACGTGTGTTAGTAATGCATTGCATCTTTTCATAAATAACTGTAAACAAATGCGTTCTAATATTTCCATGCATTATCCTCCTTAAAGATGTGTTCAGTGTATAGCTAAGTATGATAATGTGTTATAACTGTGGTTTGTAAAATGCATTATAAGGTGCATTACAATGCATTAAAACTACTTTTATAGTGCATTATATATAATGGCTTTAAGTTAAGCGCTACCAAAAAAATGATATATTAATGTACTTTACGCAGTCCCTATGAATGTTTATGAATTTTCCCTGAAACTGCATAAACTAGAAGGGCTTTTTACTCAGATTTTATATTTATATATTCATATCAATGAAGGCAATTCCATGTATACTATCTATAAATATATATATATATTTGTCATATGTTTGAGAATTTCACCACGTTGCTATTTTATACTGTTAAATCTATTTTTCTGTCTTCCATCTGTTCCGTGTCACATAACACAAAATGCACTGTACTTGTGGGAGAAATGCAGTTGTGAACTGCTTTTGTACATTTTTAAGACTTGTTGCATATTTTTATATGTACATTTTTGATATCTTCTGTCATTTGGAAATATATTTGCACACATTCCCACTGATCACGAAGCGTGTGTTTGTTAATAAGCTTCCTAAAAACCACTCTCTTCAGAAGATTTTTCCTCTAAATGTGGCCGATATAATTGAAATCCCGTTGTTGTCATTCTCTCTTTCTCTCACGTGCTTTGTTTGAGAAGGTTTGTAACCAGCTTATCTGTGTGTGGTCATAATGTGCCTAGTGTTTATATGAATGCAGCTCATAAGCCCTTTTATAGGCCAATCTGCCCACATCACTCCAAGATTAACTGGTTCACTACGCTCCTAATGTACTTCGGTGGATTGCAGCGAGCAGCAGAATATCAGCTTTCTCTTCATTGTGGCTTGTGTTAGCCGCCAACAGTGTAGTGGAGGATTTCAGTTTTCCCTGTAAGTGTGTTGAGGTTAAACACGGCCTGAACTGGACTGGCACGAGTGTTAATGACTCTCTCACACACACACACACACACACACACACACACACACACACACAGCGAGGCCAGGTTTGAATTGGCTGCCGAATGTTGATGGTGAGTTTCAGGTCAAAGTTCTTGGATTCAGTTAAGTTTTCTCTCTAGTGACACGATCATTGATTAACACGCTTCAGTTACTGCTGCGGATCAACTAGAAACTCTTGCAGATTTGTTTTGCTTTTTGGGATTGTAACTTTTCCTTTTTTTCATGTCAAATAAATTTCCACCCAAATGTCTCCTTAATGTGATGCTTAAATAAACACAGTGATGAAAATCGTCCTCTCCAGACACATTTTTAAAATTGAAATTAAAATTCAGTACAAGATATATATGTGCCTGCAACTTATACTTTACAATTGAAATCATTTAGTTTTTTTATTATTATTTATTTATTTTACATTTTCCTGAAAAAAGAGTATCACAAAAAAATTTATTTAAACGGTCAGAAATGTTTCTTGAGCAGTAAATCATCATATTTTCATGATTTCTGAAGATCATGTGACACTGAAGACTGGAGGAATGATGCTGAAAATACAGCGGAGCATCACAGAAATACATTACAGTTTACAATATATTCACATAGAAAACAGCTGTTTAAATTGTAATATTTCACTTTCACATATATATATATATAAATGCATCCTTGGTGAGCAGAAGATACTTCTTTCAAAAAACCTTTGTATATATGCACAATGACATTTTGGAATGTTTATTTAGAATTTATTTGAATTAACATGTATTTTACAAAAAATAAATACATCTGCTAGGTTTAACTAGCATGTATAAGATATATATATCTATACACTTGTATACACACACACACACATGAAAAAAACTGACTCCACATGAAAGTGTGTGTGTCACACTCTCACTAAAGGATGCCGAATTCAGTCTGAATTTGTTGCTGAGGGAGCCTCTGCTGGATTAAGGGCCGTGGGGAACGAGACAGGTGTTCCTGGCCGGCCTAGACTCTAATCGTCTCACCTGCACCGGGTCAGAAATGGGTCAGTGCTCCGTAACACCCCACAAGAGGGTCATCACCTCACGCCCCGAACCAGGTCAACATCATCCCACAGCCGAGCGGCCCATGTTTCTAGGA